>NC_134355.1:311252464-311313612 GCF_048569485.1 Anomaloglossus baeobatrachus
AGCTGCCGACAGTCCTCCTCGACTAGCCAGGCACCCAGTCTTAATATCCCACGACCGGGTCTCCGACTGCTCCGGGTCCAGACCTCTGTCTGCAACCCAATCTACTTCCCCCTGGAAGCTCCAACTCCCAGCTTCCTCAAGCTCCTCACTGCTCGAGTGTTACCACTCAACTCTCTGCTCCCCTGGAACCGACAGACTTGTCACCTCCCTGCCTAACCCCTAAGTGGGCGGGCCTAGTCCAGCTTAGCAGCCACTGGTGTGCCTCACAGGGTGTGGTGTGATTAGGATTTTTAGATGCTGGCGGAGGCAGTGCCACAAGTTGGGAACTCAGAACCATGAGGGGTTGAGTGTCTTGCACTGGGAGATGAAGAGCGTGCAGTACTAGTCCAGGGGCGTATATATATATATATATATACTATATATATATATATAATATATATGTGTATATTATTTATATATGTCAGGGCCAGAAATATTTGGACAGTGACACAAGTTTTGTTATTTTAGCTGTTTACAAAAACATGTTCAGAAATACAATTATATATAATATGGGCTGAAAGTGCACACTCCCAGCTGCAATATGAGAGTTTTCACATCCAAATCGGAGAAAAGGTTTAGGAATCATAGCTCTGTAATGCATAGCCTCCTCTTTTCAAGGGACCAAAAGTAATTGGACAAGGGACTCTAAGGGCTGCAATTAACTCTGAAGGAGTCTCCCTCGTTAACCTGTAATCAATGAAGTAGTTAAAAGGTCTGGGGTTTTGCATTTGGAAGCTGTTGCTGTGACCAGACAACATGCGGTCTAAGGAACTCTCAATTGAGGTGAAGCAGAACATCCTGAGGCTGAAAAAAAAGAAAAAATCCATCAGAGAGATAGCAGACATGCTTGGAGTAGCAAAATCAACAGTCGGGTACATTCTGAGAAAAAGGAATTGACTGGTGAGCTTGGGAACTCAAAAAGGCCTGGGCGTCCACGGACGACAACAGTGGTGGATGATCGCCGCATACTTTCTTTGGTGAAGAAGAACCCGTTCACAACATCAACTGAAGTCCAGAACACTCTCAGTGAAGTAGGTTTATCTGTCTCTAAGTCAACAGTAAAGAGAAGACTCCATGAAAGTAAATACAAAGGGTTCACATCTAGATGCAAACCATTCATCAATTCCAAAAATAGACAGGCCAGAGTTAAATTTGCTGAAAAACACCTCATGAAGCCAGGTCAGTTCTGGAAAAGTATTCTATGGACAGATGAGACTCAAGATCAACCTGTACCAGAATGATGGGAAGAAAAAAAGTTTGGAGAAGAAAGGGAACGGCACATGATCCAAGGCACACCACATCCTCTGTAAAACATGGTGGAGGCAACGTGATGGCATGGGCATGCATGGCTTTCAATGGCACTGGGTCACTTGTGTTTATTGATGACATAACAGCAGACAAGAGTAGCCGGATGAATTCTGAAGTGTACCGGGATATACTTTCAGCCCAGATTCAGCCAAATGCCGCAAAGTTGATCGGACGGCGCTTCATAGTACAGATGGACAATGACCCCAAGCATACAGCCAAAGCTACCCAGGAGTTCATGAGTGCAGAAAAGTGCAACATTCTGCAATGGCCAAGTCAATCACCAGATCTTAACCCAATTGAGCATGCATTTCACTTGCTCAAATCCAGACTTAAGACGGAAAGACCCACAAACAAGCAAGACCTGAAGGCTGCGGCTGTAAAGGCCTGGCAAAGCATTAAGAAGGAGGAAACCCAGCGTTTGGTGATGTCCATGGGTTCCAGACTTAAGGCAGTGATTGCCTCCAAAGGATTCGCAACAAAATATTGAAAATAAAAATATTTTGTTTGGTTTGGTTTATTTGTCCAATTACTTTTGACCTCCTAAAATGGAGTGTTTGTAAAGAAATGTGTACAATTCCGTACAATTTCTATCAGATATTTTTGTTCAAACCTTCAAATTAAACGTTACAATCTGCACTTGAATTCTGTTGTAGAGGTTTAATTTCAAATCAAGTGTGGTGGCATGCAGAGCCCAACTTGCGAAAATTGTGTCACTGATCCAAATATTTCTGGACATGTACGTATGTACGTATAATATATATATATATATATATATACACATCATACATACATACATACACACATAACATATATATACATATACATACATACATACATACATACATACAGGTCCAGAAATATTTGGACAGTGACACAATTTTCGCAAGTTGGGCTCTGCATGCCACCACATTGGATTTGAAATGAAACCTCTACAACAGAATTCAAGTGCAGATTGTAACGTTTAATTTGAAGGTTTGAACAAAAATATCTGATAGAAATTGTAGGAATTGTACACATTTCTTTATTTCTTTATGATTGCACAAAACATGAAACTGAGCTGCAGCATGATGGCCAAGACTATACAGCAATTTAACAAGACAGGTTGCACTCAGAACAGGCCTCGCCATGGTCGACCACTGGAGTTGAGTGCATTTGCTCCACATCATATCTAGACGTTGTGTGTGTGTGTGTGTGTGTGTGTGTGTGTGTGTGTGTGTGTGTGTGTGTGTGTGTGTGTGTGTGTGTGTGTATGTATGTATGTATGTATGTATGTATGTATGTATGTATGTATGTATATATATATATATATATATATATATATATATATATATATATATATATATACATACATACATACATACACACACACACACACACACAACGTCTAGATATGATGTGGAGCAAATGCACTCAACTCCATTGGTCGACCATGGCGAGGCCTGTTCTGAGTGCAACCTGTCTTGTTAAATTGCTGTATAGTCTTGGCCATCATGCTGCAGCTCAGTTTCATGTTTTGTGCAATCATCTTATAGCGTAGGTCATCTTTATGTAGAGCAACAATTCTTTTCTTTTTTTTCAGTTCCACAGAGATTCCTTTGCCATGAGGCACCATGTTGAACTTCCAGTGACCAGATTAAGAGACTGTGTGAGCGATAACACAAAGTTTAACACACCTGCTCCCCATTCCTGACACCTTATAAGAGTCCACATGACACAGAGGAGGAAAAATGGCTAATAGGGCACAATTTTACCAATATCACTTAGGGGTTTATTCACTTTTATTGCCAGTGGTTAAGACATGTAATGGCTGTGGGTTGAGTTATATAGAGGGCTCACCAAATTTACACTGTTATACAAGCTATTTACTGACTACTTTACACTGTATCAAAGTGTTATATCCTCAGTGTTGTCCCATGAAAAGATAATAAATTATTTCCTTGAGAAAGAATATTTTTAATGTGGAAAATAACTGGGCACTATAATGAGCAGTAGAAATTGAAAAGTGGCTTGTCCACTACTCGGACAACCGCGGGCACCAATCTAGCTATGTCAGTGCCTGTCACCCAAGGCTTGTGTGAAATTTCGTCACAAGAGCCCTGTAGCTAAATCAGCGCCCACCTCAACCTCACCTCCTTTGGATGTAACTGACACCAAGCAGAAGTCAGTTGTAACAGCCGCTGTCACTTCTTCGGAATGTCAGCTTACTTCAAAGGAAGTTAGAGTAACCGACCCACTAGAGTCACTTAGAAATACAATTAATATTCTGGATGATTTCTCAGCCGTATCATATTATAAAATCAATTATTCTAAGTCCCAAATTTTGGGTTATAACACAGACCCTGATTAAAAAGATTGTATTCAGAAGGAATTTGCCTTCAAGTGGGAAACTGAAAAATTGAAATATTTAGGGATATACATTACAAACCCAACCAAAAAAATTGTATCTATGAACATTACCCCATTATTAAACAACATCCAAAATGAATTGAAAAATTTAAAGATGAATGAAGTTTCATGGATGGGAAAGGTCATATAGAAAATTCTATACCTATTCCGATGTTTAACAACAATTCCTAAGCACTGGATCCAGAAACTACAATCTCAGTTATCACTATTCATCTGGCAAAATAGGAAACCTAGAATTTCCCAAAACATTTTATGTAAACATAAGAGGAATGGAGGCCTAGGTTTACCGAATATTTACGCTTATTATTTAACTAGTCTCATTAAACAGACCCAAAATAGTCTAATTACCGAATTTAAAAATAGTTGGGTACATAGAGCAAACCATTATAATCGAAACATTCCCAAATCAGATATCATTTTGGCCCAACTTTTAAAACACACAAAAAACATTAACTAAATTTCAAACAAGTAAAGCAGAACTATGGGCATGGAAATCCCTATTAAAAACATTGATGAAAGATAATGTACCTTTGGAGGATATTAAATGTTGCCCAATTGAAACAATACAAATTCTGACTCCCAAAATGAACATAATAAAATGGAAACAATACAACATAAACAATTTTCTCGACCTAATAGAAAATAACAAAATCTTGCCCTTCAAAAACATACAAACTAAATTCAACATCCCAAATAAAGAGAAAAAAAATTTGGTACCGTATAGAAAATTTTCTTACAAACAAAAAACCTAGATTTCAGCTTCCTAAACCCCTAATAAATTTATTGAATAATTCATTAAAACAAATTATTTGGAAAACCAGTAATATATATTCCTTGCTAAATGAAGATTATGAATTTGAGAAAAAGCTAAACCTAAATAATTGGGAGAAATATTTGCACAAGGAATTCCCTATAAGTACATGGAAACAAGCTCTGGAAACAATTTATGCAACTGCAACCTGTGCTTCTCTTCAGGAGACATATTATAAAGTGTATTCCAGATGGTACTATACCCCTCTAAAGTTGTGCAAGTTTTCTGCTGAAAACTCACCACTATGTTGGAGAGGTTGTGGGAAAAATGGATCCTATATCCACATTTTCTGGGGATGTCCTTTACTTAAACCCTTATGGAAGAAAGTCAGAGACCTCTTAAAGCAATTGACTACAAAAAATATAAATCTTACTCCAGAATTGGTTGTTCTTTCCATAGGGTTAGAAGAATATGAGAAAAAGTATAGATACATTGTCTGTCACATTTTCTTAGTTATTAAGAATTTATTAGCAGCCAACTGGAGAGAAGAAAGAATCCCATCTATTTCAGAAGTTACGGACAGGGTTTCAGCTCATGATTTATATGAGTGTAATATTGCGTTAAAAGAAAAAAACTATCAAAGATAAAAAATAAGATGGTCTCTTTGGTCCCAGAAATACATGCCAAACCTTGTTTTGAATTAGTTCCTTGACATTATCTAAATAATATAAAATGTTATTTCCGAATGTGTTTATATAATGTGCTAAATGAATATGAGTTTATAATCTTGCTTGACTTTGAAACTTAATGAATTGCCTCAACGTCTTCCTTCTTCCCTTTCTCCTCCCCCTTTATATTCCCTAACTCCTTCCATTCCCACTACCCCTCCAATACCCCTTCCCATCCACTTTTAGCCTACCCTTTCTTCCCTTCCTCTTCCCCTTCTTTGTTATTTCAACAATATTTTTAAGAATGCATTTTAAATACTTCAATTACCCCCTCCCCTGTTATTGTAAACCCCTTAAAATTGAATAAAGTATACAAAGGAAGTTAGAGTAATGTGGCCGCTGATTGGCTGCAGGGCAAGCACAACACAACAATGACACGTGAACCACTGGAAAGCTGGGGCTGATGTTGCTGGAATGGTGTCCACATAGCTGTTATTTCTTCATGCGAAAAATACAGTGAGCGATTGAGAATGAGTTGAGTAGTGGACAACTCCCTCAAAGAGGACCTTTCACAAATTTTTGCAATGTAACCAAAAACATTTTTTTTCCCCCCTCACCACTTTGCTGTGGAGATACAGGGCACTGAATATACTGCCATGCAATATGTTTATTTTCTTATCAATCAGAGACAGAGACAAAAGGTATATGGCCACAGTTCTGACCAAAATTAAACACTCATAGTAAAGGTCAGAATTGTGCAAGCTTGATACTTCCCCGAGCTTGGTCCTCACTCTTTCTGATGCTCCTTACTTTAATGTTACTGTCTGCCTCCTCCAGACGCTTTACGAACAGGGAGTGTCATAAGCAGTTGTCAGTGTGGTCCAAAGAAAGTTTCCCACGACCATGCTGGCACAGCTCAGGAAGTGCCGGGATGGAGGACAGCAGCATCAGAAAAAGGGAAGAGTGTCGTGGGAGCAGCTGAAGACCAAGGATAGGTAAGTATCACTCTGGCACAGTTCTGACCTTCTTTATGGGTGTCTTTTGCGAATGGACAGCGTCATAGATTGTTGAGACTATATGCACACATAGTTGATCGAAATATCATAAAACAGGGACAGGGTGATTTTAAGAGAATTAACAAATTGGGTGGCAGTATTTATGGTGCCCTGCATCTCGACAATGGAGAGGAGAACAAAAAGCAAAAACCTTTTTACTCACATCCCTGCTACTGCAGAAATGTACAGTTTGGTCAAAAGGTGTAACTTCAGTACACTCCTTGTTGAACATTAACTACATGACCCTGTGGCTTCATTATAGTAAAAATTCTTCTTACAAGAATTTATTTTTTTACACCGATTGCAGTAATTTCTCACAAGGAAACTTCAGCTGTCAACTTGTAAAATGATGGGTTAATCATTTTATAAATGGCACTGTAAATACATTCTTGAAGCTTGCAGTGCGCGCGCACATACACACACACACTTTAGGAAATCCTCTTTGGATTATAATATAAAAAGACAAGCCAGAGAAACCTTGAATGCCGCCCCCCTTATCCCCACCTGCAGATGTTCCTGCCTCGCTGGGACTCAGCATTTACTTAAAATCTAATTATCTCCACCATAGTTTGCAGGAAAGATTGCTGCAGGCCAAACTGCCAGGCCCTTTTGTGTGTTCGGGACCCTTACTAGCATGCAGCTGTGGTGAGATGATTTGTGTACAACTGAGTACATATACATGGAAAATGCCATACAATTGAAACGTAAGAACGTTTCTTGTTCCAATCACATCTTCCTTAAAAGGGAACTCACCATGTTAAAAATGGTATCTGATAGGCAGGATGATACAAAGCTGGTGGAGCAGATCAGATTGAAATTCAAAGTTTTAGTACCCTTTATTTTATTCATCAACATCCCTAGTATTTTTATGCGTACAAGTCCAGGGGGTGGTCCAATTCAGTGATTGACAGTCCTCCCTTTGACTGTGCATGGTATGAAAGTTGCCAATAAGGGACCAGGACCACCCACTGGACTCAAATGCATACAAACACCAGAAGGGTTGGACTGACCCAACGGGAAGCTGGTGAATCCCCTGGTAGGCCCCCTCCGCCACAAGTGGCACATGTAGAGCTGACCCTAGATCAGAGGGTAGTTTACTTTACACCATCCACAGGGAATGTTCAGCTTCCAGGCAGACTAGAGGAACTAGTGATGCCCAAAGAAAATTCACCTTTCTCTGGTGGGCAGTGTAGAGGACTAATAAAAGGTGGAGAAAGTCAGTCAGGAGAGAGAGGAGACCAAAGAAGAGGATGAAAGATCAGACATATAGAGAGCAACAAAGGAGGAGAATGGGATAAGTAGTGTGTAGTCAGCAGCTGCCTCAAGACGTGTAGCAGCTGTAAGAGAGCCAGGAATACAATGCTGTGTAGATGTGTGCCCACCTTTCATCAAATCTGGGCAACTATTAACCCAGTGTTAGGTGTTTTCCACTTCTTGGCCTTTAAAGGAAGTCCCCATTTTTCCAAAAGGTTCTATGACATAAAACAACTTTATAAATGTTATCCGATTGTCCTCGGTCAACATTATAAACTAAAAAGTTATTAAATCTTCTGCGTCCAGACCTACATAATAAATTCTGTTTCTTCTACAGGCTTCTCCAGTTCCATACAGCACTGAAGCAGTGCATTGGCGTTGGGAACTCCCTGTTACTGACACACTCTTTAAAAGACTGAACAACTGCCTTTGAATGTACTTCATCTGCTCAATAAATATGAAGGAAAAAAAAAAAAGGAAAAAACCATACTTTCCCCTCGTACAAGCATCGCTCATCTGCTCCAAGTGCTGTTTTCTTCAGCATTCTCAAGATATTGTTTGTTCGGACCGAGAGCGCCCGCCCCGGCGGAAGGGTGAGCGCCCGCCCCATCTGAACCGTTAACAGTTGTAGGGCTCACTTGACAAACAGTATCCTGAGATTGCTTATGGGGGAGGGGGGGAGGGACATCTAGAGCAGTATTTTTTTATCAGTATTCGTAAGCCAAAAACAGGAGTGGAACAAAAACCGAGAAATAGCAATGCAAAACTGTGCACATCTGTATACTGGATTCATTTTAGGTTTTATCATGGAAATACTAATGCAAAGTATTAACTTGCAAAGGTGGCCTTTTCCCCAGGTACATATGCAGCATGTTCAGCACATAGGTTTTTTGGCATTTATTCCAAAAGATTTTAAGCAGCCTGAAAAACTTGTAAAACACCTCATATAAATGCAAGAAAATATGATGATTTTGTGACTATTCAATGGTGCAGAAGAGAACAGGCAGTGGTGCTGCTCAGGAAAACCGAAATACTCAACGGCTACAATCACACATTACATTAGGAGGTCAATAGACGGACAAGTCTCATTAAGAAAAAACATATAGGCAAAAGCACAAGTGCTGGTCAAACAAAGATGATATCTCTCCTGTCATTTTAAGCACCCATTACATTCACCCAGTTGGTAAATATTTGAGCTCGGAGCCAGTTATCTTTCAACATTGTCAGCAAATTCAGAGACACTTTTACAGGTAAACAACAATATAACTGCACCCATGCTAGGCAATAAATATTCTCTACATATCTATAGCTATAGTTTGGGTACGGTTTTGTATTTTGCCATTTGTGCAAGCCATGTGATAAACCAAGGGTTAAATCAAGAACTTGGGCCCTGCTGTAATGCAGTCACTTGCAGACTAGCAGTAGTATACAGAGTATGTCTAGTCTGCTGGTATGTGCACATAGCAGATTTGCTGTAGATGTAACTGTAGTAAAACCTGTAAAAGTCCAGTCACACAACATCGTTAACGAGATCGTTACTACATCACAGTTTCTGGATGGTTGTTAAATCGTTGGTGAGATGTCACACAGTCATTTTCCCAACGACTTTAGTAACGATGCAGCGACCTGTATAACAATGTTGTTGGGACCCTGTCACACAGCAGTTATGTAACGATTCTGACCTCGAATAGGGACGTAGTGTTTGACGCTGTAAGGAACTTAGGTGTGCATATGCGTCGCCTTTTCGACACCCCTCCGCTCCGATTGATGGCCAATACTGCGTTCTGATTAGGCGGCCGGCCTAGAAGACAACTTTGTATCGCTTCATCCTTTGTCCCTTTTTGAGCCTTGCTTTGAGGATAGAACCTGCGACTCCACCCGGATTCATTTGTACTTTGTTCCCGGTTGCTTGCTTGCTTTTCGGATCGAAGCTGCATCTGCACCCGGATTCATCCCTCCTTCGTTCCTGAGTGTTTGCTTAGTGTTCTCAGCGCCAACCCATCGGTGCAGAGGGGGCGTGGAAAAGATGATGCAACTACACGCCTACGTGCCACACTTTAAGTTCTCATCTAGGTCGTTAACGAGATCATTGGTAGGTGTCAAACATACAGATCCATCCTGCCAAGCAGGACTCCAACGAGCCAAAAATGGCCCAGGACATTCAGCAACGACCAACTATCTCACAGCAGGGGGCGGATCGTTAGTACGTGTCAAACATAATGAGATCGCTGGTGAAGTCGTTGTTTCGTCACAGAAACATGTGGATTCTGCTGCATATCTGATGCAGATTTTACCCTGTGCATTACAGAAGGGGTCAGTCTATAACACATTTTGCACAAGACACCAGGGCACACATTAAAATCCACACTGCAGGTGAACTTCTATGCAGAATTTTCCTCAATGTACACATGAAATTTGTTTCTTTAGCTAGTACTGGACTTCATAGGCACAAATCTTAGCAGAATATTAGAATAATATATGGGAAATGTGAACATATCAGAACCTCCCACATTCAGATGGTGATTTTTTTTTTGCTACAATCTAAGCAAAATCACATCATTCTGTCATTCTGCCTTGATTTTACAAAGTGGCAGCAAATTGCTGCACATCTATAATGATAACAGGGGAAAAAAAAATGTCTGAACACGCCCAGAGTGTGAATTCACACAATGCAATTTTTTTTTTTTTTTTTTTTGGCGGACATTTATTCAGAAATGCAGTGGAATGAAAAGTAAATGGGGCTATTCAAATCTCATGTACACATTGCAGTTTTCTGTGGCACATTTTAAAGGCAGTTTATCTTTGCAATGGGTGAAATCTGCTAAAACTGTGTGCTAAAGCCCCCATGTAAAGCTAGCTATACACTAGATCACTGTCAGCAGAAGTCTCCCGACTCCCCCATACACCGCAAGCTGAACGCTTTCCTGTGCTCTATGAAAGATCCCTGCAAGTCTCCTCTGGCAGTAAGGGGTACTTCACACACAGCGAGATCGCTGCTGAGATCGCTGCTGAGTCACGGTTTTTGTGACGCAGCAGTGACCTCATTAGCGATTTCGCTGTGTGTGACACTGAGCAGCAATCTGGCCCCTGCTGTGAGATCGCTGCTCGTTACACACAGCCCTGGTTCGTTTTTTTATTGTTGCTCTCCCGCTGATAAGCACACATCGCTGTGTGTGACAGCGAGAGAGCAACAATCCTGAATGTGCAGGGAGCAGGAGCCGGCGTCTGACAGCCTGCGGAAAGCTGTAACCAAGGTAAACATCGGGTAACCAAGGTGGTTACCCGATATTTACCTTCGTTACCAGCCTCCGCAGCTCTCACGCTGCCAGTGCCGGCTCCTGCTCCCTTCACATGCTAAGCTAAGCGGTGTGCGCTGGTAACTAAGGTAAACATCGGGTAACCATACCCGATGTTTACCTTAGTTACCAGTGTCCGCAGCTTCCAGACGCCGACTCCGTGCAAGCGCAGCGTCGCTTGCACGTCGCTGCTGGCTGGGGGCTGGTCACTGGTCGCTGGTGATATCTGCCTGTTTGACAGCTCACCAGCGACCATGTAGCGATGCAGCAGCGATCCTGACCAGGTCAGATCGCTGGTGGGATCGCTGCTGCGTCGCTAAAGTGTGACGGTACCCTAACTTGTCTCCCAGAGATTAAAAGGGATTAAAATTCAATTCAACAGGCAGGATCCTACCCTTCCGACATCATCTGTTAGGGTACCGTCACACTTTAGTGACGCAGCAGCAATCCTACCAGCGATCTGACCTGGTCAGGATTGCTGCTGGTCGCTGGTGAGCTGTCAAACAAGCAGATCTCACCAGCGACCAGTGACCAGCCCCCAGCCAGCAGCGACGTGCAAGCGACGCTGCGCTTGCACGGAGCCGGCGTCTGGAAGCTGCGGACACTGGTAACTAAGGTAAACATCGGGTATGGTTACCCGATGTTTACCTTAGTTACCAGCGCACACCGTTTATCTTAGCGTGTGCAGGGAGCAGGAGCCGGCACTGGCAGCGTGAGAGCTGCGGAGGCTGGTAACGAAGGTAAATATCGGGTAACCACCTTGGTTACCTGATGTTTACCTTGGTTACACAGCATACCGCAGGCTGTCAAACGCCGGCTCCTGCTCCCTGCACATTCAGGATTGTTGCCCTCTCGCTGTAACACACAGCGATGTGTGCTTATCAGCGGGAGAGCAACAATAAAAAAATGAACAAGGGCTGTGTGTAACGAGCAGCGATCTCACAGCAGGGGCCAGATCGCTGCTCAGTATCACACACAGCGAGATCGCTAATAAGGTCACTGCTGCGTCACAAAAACCGTGACTCAGCAGCGATCTCAGTAGCGATCTCGCTGTGTGTGAAGCACCCCTTAGGCTATGTTCACACACTGCATCTTTTACTACGTTTTTTGGTGCATTTTTAAGGTCACAAAGATGCACCTACCGTAAATGCATGCATTTAATTCTCCCAGCAAAGTGTATGAGATTTCTATTTTGATATCCACACTGTGCATCTTTTGTTGGCTGCACTGGTGTAGCAAAGGGGGGGGGGAGGGAGGAGGCGGTCCGCCCCAGGCTGCACATGTCAGGGGGGCCGCATTTTGGGGGTAAAAAATAAAATGAAAGCTTATAGAAAAGGGCCATCAGCAGCTGCATTCCTGAACATCTTTAACCCCTTATCGACCAATGATGTACTGGGTACGTCATGGTGACATGGTACTTAACAACCCATGACGTACCCAGTACTTCATGGCAAAATCGCGGCACCGGTGGCTGCGATTGGTGTGCAAAAGCCTTAGATTCAGGAAGGAGGGGACCACTGCCTGACCTCAGCAGGGGTGGTGTCTCCCCCCCCCGAACCTACGGAGGCTGTGATTGGCTGACGAACGCCGCTCAGCCAATCACAGTCACTGTGATGTTTCAGACACTGAAAATGGCTAAAACATTGAAATCCAGCCATGATCAGTGCAGCTATAGCACTGATCATTGGCTGGAGCTGGGTGAACTTTGTTTCACCCGGCCCCAGGTCTGATTGGAGAGATCGGCCTTGTGACCGATCTCGCCAATCCCCTTGGATCTGGGGCCGGTGACCTGTAGGTGACCACTCCCCTCAGCTTCACTCCATCCGTGAAAGCTGAGGAGAGTGATCCCTGCAAGTGCCATTTGGCAAGTGCCCCCGATCCACCGCTGCACCCAATCAGCCCCCGCAGCAGTAGTCACCGCCCCCGATCCACCGCCGCTACTGCCTCCGATTTTCCACCGCCCTCCTCCGTCTGCTGCCCCCCCTCCATCCGTCACTGCTCTCCCCATCAGCCACTGCCCGCCTTTAACCGCCACCGCTCTCCCCATTAGCCGCTGCCCCTCTTCATCCCCCACCGATCTCCCCATCAGCCGCTGCCCCCTCCATCCGCCACCGCTTTCCACATCAGCCGCTGCCCCCTCCCCGATCTGCTGCCCACCTTCTCTCACCTCTCACTCTCCTGCATCTGCTGTTCCCTCCCTCACCTCTCACCTTCCTCCATCTGCTGCCTCCTCCATCTGCTGTGATCCTACTGTCTAGATCCATCCTGTAAGGTAGCTATCCTTCCAAACACGCCTCGCCAACAGAGGGGGGCAGCAAACTTGACGACCGCCCCAGGCGGCAAAAGCAGTTGCTACGCCACTGGTTGGGTGCGTTTTTGAAAATGCAGCATGTCAATTCTTTTTGCGTTTTTCAAGCGTTTGAGCCCTTACAGTCAATAGATTTGACTTAAAAAAATGCATTGGGCAAAATGCAGTAAAAACAAGGCAAAAACGCATGCATTTTTTGATGAGTTTCTGCCGCGGGTGCGCTTTATGTACATGACATCAAGGCCAGCCTGTCTCCATGACATAGACGCGTCATGCACCAAGGCTTCAGATGAAGGAGGACAAATATGGCCGACACAGGAGGCGCCAATACCTGACACCGGAGCTACCCATCTGACCAATCTGCACCGGACCGAGCGTTTAGGTGAGAATTATAAAGTGTTTTTTATGTTCTACACAGTTGTCTGGGCTCTTATATGCAGCATGTTAGAATGCTCTATATAAGAGCCCGGTGGTGGTGGCCGCAGCTTATAGTCACCAAATCTGGTGACAGGTTCCCTTTAAAAAGAGAAAGCATAGTAGTTTGACAAACAGCTTCGCCCAACCACCAACCATGAGTGGAAAAAAAGATTTTGTGTTATCATTCATATTCTCTGAAAAAAGGCCAAGAAAGCAAAAAATCTGCCCGGGTATGTAAACTTTTAAGCACAACTGTATATGGGTTACAATGTTTTATCACATTATCTCCTTCACTTGGTGATCGAGTGTTGTGACACAAGGAAACTTCCCAAATGAATGAACCATCTTCAGTGGGAGATACCTTAGCCCGATTTCACACATCCTTCTTTTCGCCGGTTTGGCTTATGCGGTGAACTCCCGTACAGTGTATACAGTACAGTGGCAGCGCTGTAACTTCCGGGTCACATGCTCCGGTCACATGACAGCATGTGACCGACGCTTGTTGCGCTACCACTGTACTATATACACTGTACTGGCGTGCGCCACATCCGCCAAACCGGCGAAAAGAAGGATGTGTGAAACCGGGCTTATATAAACTGCAATTGCCACACATTTACTTTATGATTCATCGACAAGTCATATTTATGACACTAAATAGGGATAGTCCCCAATCAATAGGATTCCTGTGCAGCACAGATCGCAATGCTGACCAGACCAGGGGACGATCATTTCTGTGGTAATTAGTACAAAGGCCATTAATACTATTATTAGGCTATGTGCACACGCTGCGGATTTACCGCGGATTTTGCCGCGGATTTACCGCGGATTTCACGAAAATCTGCAGCAGCGGGACTTCCAAGCCATTTCAATGGCATTTTGGAACTGCTGTGTCCATGCTGCGGATTTTTCCGCGGCGGATTTGCCGCGGATTTTGATCCGGAAAAATCTGCAGCATGTCAATTGTTGCGGATTTTGGTGCGGATTTTGGGTATAGAATGGGGAAAAAAAAAAAATCCGCATCAAAATCCGCGGTAAATCCGCGGGTGCGGATTTGCCCCGAAAGTCGCGGATTTTCATGCAGAAAAATCCGCAGGTACATTCTACCGTGGACACATAGCCTTAAAGTATATTATTCCATTTTTGCATTTCATTGCTGATCTACAAACAAGAGACTTAGAGTTTTAGGCCTCTTGCAGGTATTATTGTTTTGTCCTCCCTCCACGTTGTACCCACAGGCATATTCACTGCCCTACAATCATTCCTTATGCCTCCAATTTCCGAAAGTGGAAATGTGGAATGCTGATCAAATGCTACATGTATAGTGGGGCTTACCCACACAAGCAATGAGATCTTGAGGACAATAACCAGTTTTTTCTGAGTATTCAGATATTTCTTTTTAAAACCGCCATATAGTTCCAGATATGGGCCTATATTTAGTGCTAAGGGTGCGTGGTTCACCCCTCCCATTCCCTGTAGAGCCCACACTGGACATTTTTGATCTGGTGACATGCAGTTTGTAATGCTGCTCTATGCCATTTGTAATGTAAATGCCTTGTATGCTTCTTAGCTCTTATTGTTGGCATTCATCCACACCGATAATTTGTGCCAGAAGATAGCACACATCTGTAATACATTTTTTGTAAAGTATCTAAAATGCAAGATGTTTAGTGCGTGCCATTTGCAGCTGCAAAAAGGAATCATTGGGTCTGGACTGAGCTCACATCTCCATTACGTCTGCTTAGTTATAGGAACAGAGATATCAATATGTTAGAAGTGTGGTATCCCCTCATGCTGGACCCCAGTGAGCCTACAAGCACCCCAATTAACTATACAGTGTGTCCATATCCTGTCCACCGCCATTAACTTGAGAATGGCGGCAGCTATAGGCATAGAAGTGGTGTCTAGGTGTAGTAAAGTAGCCATGTGCTACGCAATGAAACCACTTATATCGCCACCTGGTGGAAAACAACGGAGTTAGCATTTTTATCTCGAAAACGGAACGAGATAGAAAAAAAAAGTGAGTTAAAAATTGTAGGGCATCATCAATTCAATACGAATCGACACCTTGCATACAGAAATGCTATGATATGAAACCCATGACCCCCCAAAACATTGAATGCTGGTCACGCATATGGCGCTCATTTAACTTTGATGCTCAAAGTGGCCACCGTCAGCTGCAATGCACATCTGGACTCTGGACAGCATACTGTATCCTGCTGCACGTTGTGCAATATGGCAGGTGACCTGTTTGCACAAGCATCTGTGATACGTCGTCGTAGGTCCTGCAATGTCGGTGGATGGGTCACATACACCTGCTATTTGATGTGACCTCACAAAAAGAAGTCCAATCGGGTCAGTTCAGGTGAGCGTGGAGGCCACTCCACGCAGCCACCATACCCAATGACTTGTAGGAAGGTCTCCATGAGGTATCACTTCACGTCCGCAGCCTTATGAGTTTTACACGTTCTAATCATAGCATTTCTGTATGCAAGTCGTTTCGTATTGAATTGATGATGCCCTACAACTTTGTAATTCACTTTTTTTCCTCTATCTCGTTTCATTTTCAAGATAAAAATGCTAACTCCGTTGTTTTCTACCAGATGGCGCTATAGGTGGTTTCATTGCGTAGCGCATGGCTACTTTACTTTACCTAGACACCACTTCTATGCCTATAGCTGTCGCCGTTCTCAAGTTAATGGCGGTGGACAGGATATGGGTGGACATACTGTATAGTTTTGCTTGGCATTTTTCACTGAAGGCTCTGAATGGATTATCAAAATCAGATGTGAACAGGGCCTTAGAAAACCTTCCCACTAAATAAGAACTATAGTGTGACTCTTACAATGTAAAAACTGTAAAAATTTAAATATAAGTTTACATTCATTGTAAGTAAAATTGTTCAGAGAATAGGTCCTATTTCTAAAACTATATAAATCACCACATTGGCTCAAAACTAGTCCTAAAATCTCCATAGAGGCTAGCATGACTATCACACGGGCAAATTTGATGTGAGACTTTCCTAAAGATCCACAAGGCAGCCAGCCATTGGCAATTTACATAAGGTTAGCAGAGAAGCAGCGGAGCATGTTGTGTTTTGTTTGAAACTGATCAGCGCTGGAAAATGCCATTCCAATCCCAGAAATTGCTGAAGTCAGCACCAAGGCTGCCAGCTGGTGTCTCTCCAGAACAATACCAAGCAAAGCGAAGGTGTAAATGACAATCTGCTCACAGGGAAGGATCAGCAAAAAGGTATCCACACAGAAAGTGAAGAAGAAAGGTCCAGACAAATCTGCCACAATGTGATCTAATAAGTGGAAACTCCCACGATCTCCCGGCAGGATCATCATTAGGGTGTGTTCCCACTCAATTTTTGTGTTTTTGTAGCAGAAACTCTCCAAGTTTCCAATCAAAACACTCCTTGTGGATATTGGAGAATGTCTGCTCCAAAAACTCAGTGTGAGCACAGCCTTAAATTGGCTTCATTACGGTATGTGCAATGATTTGGACTGGGCGGCTGTTCTTCCTATAACTAATAGGGCCTAGAACACATTCTCCTGCTAATACGGTAGTTTGGACTGTACACAGTTGCATCTAATACAATCACAATTGGATGTTACTTTATTTTTTGTAATATTTATTGTTTAATATATAAATATTACGAAATAATCCTCAAAAGAGACAATAAAAGACTTCACAATACCGCCTGCTTATTGACAAAACAAGACGTGGCACTGTGGGATATCATGCATCACTGTCACTGGAAAATATCTCCTAATGAAATCTGGGAAGAAAACCTGCGTGTCATCAAACAGGACACACTGACAGGAGCAGGGCGCTCCGCAGCATGTGTGGTCAGATGGTATGAAGAACCCCCTACCGCTCAGCACATGAGCAGAGGATCTGAATGCATGCTCCACTGGACGTCAGGTGGCAGCAAAAGTCCTACCAGCATTAACTTCCTAAGGGACAGGAGGACATTTTACAGACTTTCCTATAATTCCTATCACAACCAGTATGCTGGGCATGAAGATTTTGCCACAGATTTTGATGTGGTTTTCATAATAGATGATATTTTTGGAAATATTCAAAGAAATGACAGATACTCATCAGACACTCCATCCTCCCTCACACCACCCAATAACGGCGGAATTTGCCCCAATGTTTTGTGCATGCTATTATTTTGCTGCATTTTACCACTACTTTCAGACACTAAGCATTAGAGCTGGTGTGATTTGATTAAAGGGAGCCTGTCGGGTGCAATATGCAGAGCCACAAGCAGTTCTGGGTGTATATTGCTGATCCCTGCATAACCGTCCCTGTATACACTAGCATATAGAGATCTCTAGAAAAAGTATTACTAAAGATGATTTTATCTTATGCTAATGATCGAGGGCACTAGTCCCAAGGGCAGTTGTTCCCTTAGCTAGTCGTCCCACATAGCATGGTAGCACATCCCTGTGGCCGTATTAAAGGGGTGGTTCACCCATTTTTTTTATTTTCCCAATGAGTGTCACTTACCATTATATGCATCTTCTCCATTGGCTTGTATTTCCATTTCTGGCACTGAGCGGCAATATCCTGCACGCTCAGTGCCTGTCACATGACCCCCTGGAGCTGTGGCCGCCAGTATCCTCTGACGTCCCGGCATTTCCGGGCTCTCAAACTTGACGCTTACGTCAGAGGATGCCGGCGCCACTCACACTGATTGACTGGGCTGTGGGCGGTGACTACCGCACGTCACAGTCCAGCATCGAGGGGAGGATCCGGAGGACGCCAGTGTGGAGCGGTGAAGGCAGAGCGCGCCGCTTACCATCGGTCAGCTGTGGGAGGTACGGGCTCCAGTGTTGAGTACAGGGGGGGTTTCCTCCGCTGAAATCCCCCCTGTCACGCAAGTATGTGATCACACTGTCCACCCGCCCGCTGTGCTCAGCTGTCAGGAGAGCGGGCGGTGTCGGCAGTGTGATCATATAATCCTACCAGCAGCACAGGTGACCGGACGCTGCATGGGACCAATCTGCTCCACTCTGTCCCCTGCACAACAAGTCCCAGAGTGGAGACAGTAAGTGACATGTAGCATCCGGTCACCTGCACAATAAGTCCCAGAGTGGAGACCGTGACATGCTCGGCTCTGACACATAGTGTGCTATATGTCACTGTCTCCACTCTGGGACTTGTTGTGCAGGTGACCGGATGATACATGTCACTAACTGTCTCCACTCTGTGACTTCTGCTGCATAGTACCAACTGTATACACCATGATTACCATGATTAGTCAGTGCACACAGGAAGGAGGGGAGGGAACTGTTGTGGTGGAGATCTGAGGGGAGGGAACAGTTTGGGTGGAGCTCAGAGTGGGTGTGAGATAGATTGCTAGTTACTGCAAAGGATTATGGAAGTTGTAGTAACTGAACCCAGGAAGTCAAGAGAGCGATTAACTCCATCAGAGCTGGAGCCAGAAATGAAGATGTTATGCTAGAGCATGATAAAAGGTAATATTGGGAAAATAACGTGATAGATGTGTGGAGAGGCACATAATAGCAAGATTTATCAGAAAAAAAAAAAATCAGTTTTGGTAACTGGACAACTTCTTTAACATGCTAATGAATGCACATATCTCACTCTTCATGGCGGCCTGCGGAGGATGGATGAGCTCTGCGCATGATCTGGAGTACCCGGGACTTTCAATCATGCGGCTTCAGTGAGGTACAGTGCACATGACCCGGAAGTGCTGAGGACTCCGGATCATGCCCAGTGCGCATCCATTCTCCACCCGCCGCCATGAACAGTGCGGCGTCACTGCCCATTCAATAGCATGTTAGTACAGCCACAGGAGCATGCTACTATGCTGTGGGCCGACTAGCTAAGGGAACAAATGCCCTCGGGCCTAGTCCCTACACTCATTAGCATATAATATACGATCTTTAGTAATACTTTTTCTAGAGATCTCTATCTATGCTATTGTATACAGGGACGGTTAGGAAGGGATTAGCAATATTCTCCCAGAACTGCTCGTGGTCCGGAGAGCATATTGGATCTGACACGTTCCCTTTAACACAACACAGCCATCAGTCACGTTCGTAATCTGTGGCCAATGGACAGGAACCCTGAGAACAACCTCTTAAGGCCCAGTCACACACAACGACTTACCAGCGATCCCGAAAACGATGCAACCTGATAGAGATCGCAGGTAAGTCGCTGGGAGGTCGCAGGTGAGATGTCACACAGTCAGATCTTACCAGCGATGCAGGAACAATACAGGTTGCAGTAGCGACCTGTATAACGATCTCAGCAGTCACTGTGACCCGGTCACACAGTGTCAAACACAGCGATGTGTGCTGCCCAGCAGGACATCGCATTTGAAGAAAATGGCCTGGACCATTCTGCAACGACTAGAGATCTCACAGCAGGGGCCTGATCGCTGGTAGGTGTCACACATAATGAGATCGCTAACGGGATCGCTACTGCGTCACAGAAACCGTGACTCAGCAGCGATCTCGTTATGTGTGACGGTACCTTTACCTACCGGAATCTGCAGCGCTTTGATTAGTCAACCTGTTGCAATGTCACAAGAGTGTCATGACCAAACAATCACTCTAGGCCAGCTTAAAAGAAAAGCTGATTCTGAAAGGCAAGAGGTCATTCTCAGGGTTCCACCAATGGTCACAAATTACTGATTTGACTGATGGACCGAGTTGTGTTAATTGATTCACACCAATTCTACTAGGCATGTTTGAAACGGTCAAGGCAAGTTTGAAACGGTGCAAATCATACATAAGTCTAGGCTATGGTGCACTTTGTATTTTTATGTTCTTTGCTATTTCCAAATAAGTGAAAATGACAACAGTGTTGGTCTTGTTATATAGTGATCAATGGTGTTTGACACACCCCTTTAAAAGTGTTATTTTCATCTTCATAGAGTGTAGTGAAAAGGATAGTGCTGGTAACTCCAAGAAAGTTTACAACTTATCTGTTTTTCAGATATTAACACTTGTTTACAGCTCATTGCCTTGGAGACTGACCACCACTGCTGGGCAGCAGTACTTGTGCAGTGCTTACAAGCTGTTTTCTATTGTGCTTGTATACACTGTTTAGCAGCTGGCCAGATACTTTTACTGCCTAAACCCAACTTCAGCCGAGTGCTTACACACGGTGGTTAGTTTCTTAGGCAATGATCTGTAAATAAACAAATATTAAAATCTCTAGATCAGCTTTAATAGGCAGCAAGTCTTAAAAAAGAGCTTGTTTTTAGGCTATGTGCCCACGCTGCGGATTTTCCCGCGGATTTGCTGCGGATTTTCAGAAAATCTGCAGCAGCGGCACTTCCAAGCCATTTCAATGGCATTTTGGAAATGCTGTGTCCATGCTGCGGATTTTTCCGTGGCGGATTTGCCGCGGATTTTGATCCGGAAAAATCTGCAGCATGTCAATTATTGTTGCGGATTTTGGTGCGGATTTTGGGTATAGAATGGGGGGGAAAAAAAAAAATCCGCATCAAAATCCGCGGCAAAAAAAAGGTGCGGATTTGCCGCGAAAGTCGCGGATTTTCATGCAGAAACATCCGCAGCAACATTCTACCGTGGACACATAGCCTTACAGTCTTAATGATATCTATCTATAGGGATACAAATAACCCTTTAAACACAAAGTGTTGGGGTTGTTGTGGTCGTGTTGTGACATCTTTGACATGATAGTGCTGTACTGCGAAAGAAAAAGGGTAGGCAAGTTTTGAAAGCGAAACCTTTGAAGCTCTGCAATATGGTATAGATGTGGAACAAAGAATAAGCAGGAAATCCTATGGACATGGTAGCAGACGCTGTGCTGTGACCACGCTGAGTGGGATGTTATCTCGCAGACAGTGATCAGTGGAAACAAAGCATTCCCCTGGCAATTTGTGCTGAAAGCAGGACAAACAGATAAAATAATGTCTGCACATACGCCACACTGCATAGCATTCCCAACCAGCATGTAAGGGAGAGAATCCCTATCAACAGATGCTCCTTTCTTATTAAATAGGGTCATCGGTCATTAAGCACAATGAATGGATAATTTATTTCATTTGCAGAGTGACAGATAAGGACTAGCACTTATTAACTCCAATAAAATATCATTACAAAAAGCTCTTCCTTCTAGAAAGCAGGCAACTCTGTATACTTTATAGTGGAAGAGATAAAACAGTCTAGTCAGGCAATCACAAATTAGGGCTCAAACACTGGAGCTTTTCATGTCCCTACTATGTGACGTGGTACAGGAAGGTAGTAGTGTGTGTAATTTATAGATATATACACACACATATATACATACACACACAAATTAGATATTATATATATATTATATATATACACACATACACACATATACATACACACATATGTACATATACACATATCTAATATATAAAGCTGAATGTGTGTGTGTATGTATGTGTGTATGTCTGGGATTGGCATCTGCACCGTCGCAGCTATAGCCACAAAATTTTGCACACTCACACGTCTGGACCCCGAGAGTGTCATAGGCTATGTTGTGAGGCGAAATTTTAACCCCGCGCGTTTCAATTTACCAATCAATTTTGCCCCTATCTACATAATGGGGAAAAAGTGAAACGAAAAGTGTATCCGCACCGTCGCATTTACAAATCACGAAATTTTGCACAGACACCTCCTGTGACCCAGGGAATGTCGTAGACTATGTTTTGACAAAAAAAATGTACCCCCGCGCTTTACAGTTACTCTCCAAAAAACATGCCTCCATTAAAGTAAATGGAGCCTGGAACTACAGGTTATTAGTAGGAGCTGTGATCGGTTGCTATAGGAATAAAAGACATTCATAGTATAAGAAGCTTATATGTGAGGTAATAAGATGTCGGTGGGGAGACGGATAGAGCGAGACAGACGGGGGAAAGAGACAGACGGGGGAAAGAGACAGACGGGGGAAAGAGACAGACGGGGGAAAGAGACAGACGGGGGAAAGAGACAGACGGGGGAAAGAGACAGACGGGGGAAAGAGACAGACGGGGGAAAGAGACAGACGGGGGAAAGAGACAGACGGGGGAAAGAGACAGACGGGGGAAAGAGACAGACGGGGGAAAGAGACAGACGGGGGAAAGAGACAGACGGGGGAAAGAGACAGACGGGGGAAAGAGACAGACGGGGGAAAGAGACAGACGGGGGAAAGAGACAGACGGGGGAAAGAGACAGACGGGGGAAAGAGACAGACGGGGGAAAGAGACAGACCGAGCACATTACTTGGCCAATTTAGTTAAATCTGTGTGGAATATCTGTGGTGTTGAAATATATGTTGTGAAATGCTTCTATTAGCTTAGTTTTTGCCTTTTAATAATTACATTTCTATCTACCTTAATTGTTTTGTGGTTTTTGTGTGCAGAATAAATTTTTGTTAATACATTCTATTTCTATTAACCCGTGCAAGGCCGGGTAGTGCAGCTAATAGATATCTATATATTATATATCTCTATATAATATATATATATATATATATATATATATATATATATATATATATATATATATATATATATATATATATATATATATATATATATATATATATATATATATATATATATATATATATATATATATACATACATATACATATATATATATATATATACACACACACACACACACATATACATACTAGAAGGTTGCCCGATTCTAAAGCATCGGGTATTCTAGAATTTATTGTGTAGTTGATGTATAATTTTTGTTATATATATTAGATGTTGTTGCGTGTAGATGATAAGTGTTTGTGTAGGGGCTGTACATGTTCTGGGTGTTGTCTGGGTGTGGCGGGGGGTGAGAGCGGTGTTGTATGTGTGTTGCGTTGTTTGTGGAGCGCTGTGTGTCTGTAGCGTTGTGTGTGTGTTGCACGGTTTGTGTGTGTGTGGTGTGTTTTGGGGGGAGGTATGTTTTGTGCAATGTGTGTGTTGTGCGGTATGTGAGTATATTTATGTGTGCCGCGGTGTTTGTGTGTTGAGTGTTGTGTGTGCGGCATTGTCTGTGTTTGTGGGTGTCTGTGTAGGGCAGTGTTTGTGGTTCTGTGGTTCCCAGTGTGTGTGTGTGTGGTGTGTTGTGCAGTGCGCGTGTGTGTGTGTGTGTTGGGGGGGAGGTGTGCACCTCCCATCGTGCCCCATCCCTCATGCTGCGCACCTCCCATCGTGCTCCATCCCCCATGCTGCGCACCCCCCATCGTGCTCCATCCCCCATGCTGCACACTCCCCATCGTGCTCCATCCCCTATGCTGCGCATTCCCCATCGTGCTCCATCTCCCATGCTGCGCATTCCCCATCGTGCTCCATCCCCTATGCTGCGCATTCCCCATCGTGCTGCATCCCCCATGCTGCGCACTCCCAAACGTGCTCCATCTGCAATGCTGCGCACTCCCAAACGTGCTCCATCCGCTATGCTGCGCACTCCCAAACATGCTCCATCCGCCATGCTGCGCACTCCCAAACATGCTCCATCCGCCATGCTGCGCACTCCCAAACGTGCTCCATTCGCCATGCTGCGCACTCCCAAACGTGCTCCATCCGCCATGCTGCGCACTCCCAAACATGCTCCATCCGCCATGCTGCGCACTCCCAAACATGCTCCATCCGCCATGCTGCGCACTCCCAAACGTGCTCCATCCGCCATGCTGCGTACTCCCAAACGTGCTCCATCCGCCATGCTGCGCACTCCCAAACGTGGTCCATCCGCCATGCTGCGCACTCCCAAACGTGCTCCATCCGCCATGCTGCGCACTCCCAAACGTGGTCCATCCGCCATGCTGCGCACTCCCAAACGTGGTCCATCCGCCATGCTGCGCACTCCCAAACGTGGTCCATCCGCCATGCTGCGCACTCCCAAACGTGGTCCATCCGCCATGCTGCGCACTCCCAAACATACTCCATCCGCCATGCTGCGCACTCCCAAACATGCTCCATCCGCCATGCTGCGCACTCCCAAACATGCTCCATCCGCCATGCTGCGCACTCCCAAACATACTCCATCCGCCATGCTGCGCACTCCCAAACATGCTCCATCCGCCATGCTGCGCACTCCCAAACATGCTCCATCCGCCATGCTGCGTACTCCCAAACGTGCTCCATCCGCGATGCTGCGCACTCCCAAACGTGGTCCATCCCCCATGCTGCGCACTCCCCATCGTGCTCCATCCCCCATGCTGCGCACCCCCCATCGTGCTCATCCCCCATGCTGCGCACCCCCCATCGTGCTCCATCCCCCATGCTGCGCACCCCCCATCGTGCTCCATCCCCCATGCTGCGCACCCCCCATCGTGCTCCATCCCCCATGCTGCGCACCCCCCATCGTGCTCCATCCCCCATGCTGCGCACCCCTCATCGTGCTCCATCCCCCATGCTGCACCAGCATCAGCCTCTCTCCTTCCAGCCTACCCGAGCTCCATGCCCCATGCTGCGCACTCCCAAATGCGCTCCATGCCCCATGCTGCGCACTCCCAAACGTGGTCCATCCCCCATGCTGCGCACTCCCCATCGTGCTCCATCCCCCATGCTGCGCACCCCCCATCGTGCTCCATCCCCCATGCTGCGCAACCCCCATCGTGCTCCATCCCCCATGCTGCGCACCCCCCATCGTGCTCCATCCCCCATGCTGCGCACACCCCATCGTGCTCCATCCCCCATGCTGCACCAGCATCAGCCTCTCTGCCCACAGCATCAGCCTCTCTGCCTGCAGCATCAGCCTCTCTCCTTCCAGCCTACCCGAGCCTCAGCCTCCCACAGCCTCTCTTCTCTCAGCCTCCCCCCTCCCCCTCCCAGCCTTCCCCAGGATCAGCCTCTCTCCTCCCAGCATCAGCCTTTTCTGTCCCCAGCATCAGCCTCTCTCCTTCCAGCCTACCCCAGCCTCAACCTCCCCCAGCCTCTCTTCTCAGCCTCCCCCCTCCCCCTCCCAGCCTTTCCCAGGATCAGCCTCTCTCCTCCCAGCCTCCTCCAGCACGCCGTGCTCCTCTGCCGACACTCACAGATCCGATCGCATACACTCACACACACACCCGATCGCATACACTCACGCACACACACTCACACACACCCGATCACATACTCTCACACACACACTGACGATATTACACATACGCGCTCACACTCACAACATCCGGAGATACCACATGCTTCTGGCCATGTGATCCTCTGGCAGGTCCTGGAAGCTCACAGCACAGTATCGGCGCAGAGAAGCAAGCGATATCCCAGGATGTTGTGAGTGTGTGGATGCGATGTGATGTGTGTGTGAGGTGTGTGTGAGTGTGATCTGATGTGTGTCTGTTGTTATGTCTGTGCGTGTGTGTATGTTACGCCGCTGCAGGACCTTGATGCGCTGGTAACTATGCTAGCATGGTTACCAGCGTATCTCGTCCCCCGCTCGCACGGGAGCCCACACCAGCATACGCCGGCCAGGCCCAGCAATGCGAGGGTATGTGTCGGCTGGGTTTGCGGCGTACGCTGATGTGGGCTCCCGGGGGTACAGTACTCACCTGTGAGTCGTGGCTCCGTGACCGTGTCGGTTCGGGGAATGCGCGGGGGCTAGCGTGCATTGCGTGAGGGGGGCGGGGCGTGGCGTGGCCGAGTTGCCAATGCCTGCAGGGTGCCGGGGCGAGAGGCCAATCTGTGGGGGGGGGGGGGGGCGGAGCCTGGGCGAGCGGCCAATCAGTGTGGGGGGGGCGGGGCCATGGCGAGCCCAGCGGCCAATCAGCTTTGTGTCACCGTAAGGACACAATTTTGGAGCATGACAGACAGACAGACAGAATAAGGCAATTATATATATAGATACACACATACACATACATACATACATACATATATATATATATCTCTCTATCTCCATCCATGACTTGCCCAGACAACACACTCAATGGAAAGAAAGATTCACGAATATCAATAATTCTACATAGTATTAACCCCTACACATCATTGCCGTTATACCACTTGCTTTTCTTTCTTAATAATTTGCTTTTTATTAGTGGTTTTAGTCGATGTGGCTTTTTTTTTTTTTTTTTAATTCTTCCTTGACAAGTTTGCTTATACAGATCTTATAGACCGATTCATGAAAAGGGACTTTTCCCAAAGTCATTTTTTGCGCAATTTGCTCTTAATTTGGCCGAGTTGGTATTTTGAAGACTAATGTGTGACATTTTAAAGGATTTGCAACTTTTTTGCATTAAAACATTCTGAAAACAATTTTAGATAAAAAAAAAAAAAAAGTGCATTTTGATTTTGTGTTCAGTTGAACCACGTCCGCCGTTTTTTTAAAGAATTTGGTGCAACAAAACCTCAGAAAATACCACAAAAACACAAATAAAAAGAAAAGTGACTACAATAAATCGTAAAATTAGCGCACACAGACCAATGCTAGTCAATATGCAAAGGCACAAGAGCATGCATGTTACACGCATGTCTACTTTACACACAAGAAGAGAGCATGCAATTGCAGAGAGCTCCTAGAACCGTAAGTGTTACAAATGAGTGTACATGGACCAAGTCAAGTCAAGTTCATGGCCAAATAATTTCAATGCTCGTCTGACCCCGGACACAAGGTCCTGTGTTGTACGGCGTTATAAAGGTTCAAGAGATTCTACTCTACGGCTTCAATGTCATACAGAAGTATTTAAAGAGACTGTCACCAGGTTTTGGCTCCCCCATCTGAGAGCAGCATAATGTAGAGGTAGAGATCCTGTTCTAACGATGTGTCACTTACTGAGCTGTTTGCTGTCATTTTGATAAAATCAATGTTTTCTCTGCTGTGGATCTAGTAGTCATACAGAGCTCATGAATATGCTGGACTACCTGGCAGCATGCCAAGTAGTTTTGTAATGGTAATCTCTTGCTAATTAAACAGTGATTTCATAAAAGCTACACTATGCAGCTAAGTAGGTGACACACTGCTGCAATCAGGGTCTCTTATCTCTATATTATGCTGCTCTCTGATTAGGTAGCAAAAACCTAGTGACAGAGTCCCTTTAATCATATATGTTGCTACCTGGTGCATTTTTTATAAAATCACTGTTTTATTTTCTGTAACTCTACCAATTCTCAGAACAATAAGCTCTGTGCCCCCCACCAATAATTTACAGGTGAACAAAGGAATGATCCAGCTTCACGTTTCCATAAAAACATAGCTTTAATGAAAAACTTTTTTACAATACAAAGAATATTTTTCTTGTAATAAAGATAAGCCTCAAAAGTATACCATCTCTGAGTCAGGAAAAATCCAAAGGGTCTTTAAACTGCCCCCACCACTGATTGCCATTTCTCTGCCCATGCACAATGGACACAAAAAACTTCCAATCAGTTGTGGAAGGGCGGTGTATACAGAGCTCAGGAATATGGAGGACTAACCAGCAGTAGCTTTACTGGTCCTCTAGTGGTGAAAATCACTGATAAAATCATGGTTTTATCAAGACTACAGCAAGAAGCCGAATAAGTGACATGGCTGGAATCAGGATCTCAGTCTTTACAGCAAGCAGCTCTCATAGATTCCTTTTAAAGGAAATCTGTCAGCATATATCAGCAGGTTTTTGGTGTGTAATCTGAGAGCAGCATGATGTAAGCATAGAGATCCTGATTACAAGGATGTGTCACTTACTGGGCTGTTTTGCTGTTTAAATACAATCAGTGATTTAATCAGCAGAAAATGATCACACAAGGACAACTGGTCTAGTGCCTACTAGTCCAACCCCATTGGCAGCTCTCCCGACAATCAGGACAGGTTCATATATTTCTATGCAGTGGTCACGCTCGTGTCAGAAGATGCGAGGCCAGTCTGTGCATTGTGATCTGTCCTAGGATGTGTGAAAGAGCCCTAAAGCTGACTATATTCTATAAAAACTTGGCGATACAATTGTATCATACAGTTATGTAAATTATGGTACTGATTACCATTCTGCTCCTGTTTATACCCTCATGGCATACAATCTGACAGCCTGGCATATTTAGTAGAGGCAGATAAGTGCTGACAACTATAGATCCCTTGTATATATTTTAAAGCAGGAAACCAAGACACTTGTGAGGCATTCTGTTTTCTCAATCCTTAAATAGAGCACACGACTTCCTTTGGTTGGAAAACACAATGAAGCTAAAAGTATCTATAGCTTTGAATAATGTCCGAATCACAACCTAAGAAGCGGTTTCTGTTTACAGTATGCAATGGTCACACAGGAATTGCCATCACAGGACGAGGACGCAGGAGCAGTCACTTCTGCTTCCCTACAACAAAAGCAACCATCTGCAAACATAACCTGCACAAAAATAAGGCCACCTATGTCCCAGGTAGCAACTCAATTTTTGCAAACCCCTGAAAACTATTTTCTACTGGTGTCATTCAGTAGGCTTATTAAGGACATTGAATGGGTGCACTCGGTGGCTCAGTGGTTAGCACTGCAGTCTTGGGGTTTTAGGTTCAAATCCCACCAAGGACACCATCTGCAAGGAGTTTGTATGCTCTCCCCGTGTTTGCGTGGGTTTCCTCCGCGTCCTCCGGTTTCCTCCCACACTACAAAGACATACTAATAGGGACTTTAGATTGTGAGCCCCATTGGGGACAGTGGTTCTGATGTATGTAAAGCGCTGCGGAATATGTTAGCGCTATATAACAATAAAGATTTATTTATTTGTATTCAGAGGAAGCATTATGACAAGATTTTTAAGGGCACAATGTCGGGATGTGCTGCAGAATACCAGGAAGATGGAGGTCTGCAGAGACGAGCTGTAGATGTGAAATTATTTTAACACTAAGACCTGTGAGGTACTTAGATCTAAAGGCCCTGTCACACACAGAGATAAATCTGCGGCAGATCTGTGGTTGCAGTGAAATTGTGGACAATCAGTGCCAGGTTTGTGGCTGTGTACAAATGTAACAATATGTCCATGATTTCTCTGCAACCACAGATCTGCCAAAGATTCATCTCTGTGTGTGACGGGGCCTTAAGGCTGGCTAAATGCAGGTGGGGGCTAAATACATTGATTAAATGCACTTTTACAATAACTGCTGATCTGCTATATCAAGCAGACTGTCAGTCGTTAAATAGCCTGTTTAGACATTCTGTGGCCGCACTTTTACGTGAACAATACGATCATTAACTTGATCGTCCTTTACACATAAAATATCATTGTTCTTGGCAGCATGTATTCACAGGAAAATGTGGTGGTGAGAAAGATTATATTTAAAGGGTGTCTGTCACCTTCCAAATGCCAATTAGGCATGGCAGGAAAAACAAAAACAAAAAAAAAACCCGCACGTTTATCAAGTTTTTGCATCATGGTGATTGTAGGAGTTCCTGTATTGTACCCCAGAGATTGCAGCTGAGACCTGGCTCTCATTGCCAGGAGCGGTGCCCGAGCCGCTTCCGGCAGTTTAACCCCCTAAATGCTGTAATCGTGACCGCAGCATTCAAGAGGCAGGGAGAATCACTTACCTCTCCCTGGCGATTGGGTCCCTGTAATGCAATCATAGGGACCCGATCACCAACCTGGCAACCCTTGGTCGGGTTACCAAGCTATGGATTGCCTCACAGACCATGCCGGATGCATGGTGCGTGATAAGTGTCAGTGCTGCAAGTGCACTGCTGACAGATATAATCCACTGCAATGAGCATTGCAGTGGATTATATAAGATGCAGGGGAAAAAAAAAGCAGAAAGAATTGACATACTGCTGATTTTTTCTGCACCAAAATATGCAAGGAAAAAAAGAAGGAACATGTGCACAGCAAGCCAGAATTCTCAGACTTTGCAGAGATGCGCTTATCCTTGTAGTATTGATTAAAAACTGCTAAAAAAAAATGCATGAAGAAACGCAGCATGGGCAAACAGGCTTAAACTCCATAAACATTTAGTCAACGTAGCCCATACAAAAATCAGATTTGGCATATACAGTTTAACCTAATAATAAAAAAAATCTTCTTTTATTCTTTATTTTTCTGCAAATGAGGGTGCATTGGTGCACTTTTGGTGTGGTATATGCCTTAGTGCAACATTAAACTCTATTTGTCTATTAAAACCAGTTCAATGTTTTGACCGACAGTGCTCCATTGGTAAGAGCGAGCTGGAGGAAAGTTCCTGCCCGCCTTTGGTTGCCATTCCAGCGGCTTCAATGAGGAGGATGAAGGGTGTTGAAGTGAACAGACAGCATGTGCACATCATATGGTTGTCCCCTCCCTGAAGTCGCTCACTACACTGCCTGGTGCATTGAGCAGAGACCACGGACAGGCAGGATCCATGCATCAGAGCGAGCCCGTGGCCACATTGTGTGCAAACCTGCACTGTCACAGATTTCAACAGATCACTGTAAATAAAAGTGGATTTTCAGGAAATGCCAAGTTAAACTATACAGTATACACCTACTATGATTTTTGTATAGGCTACGTTCCCCATTGTGAACATTTATGCATTATAATTGGCATACTGTGGATAACAGATTCCCTTTAGGCTTAAAAATGTCACCCTACCAACAAATGTTTTGCTCCTGCATTGGGTGACTGACAGCTTATTTGGATAGACCGATCAGCTGCAATGTAAATGCACCTTAAAGAGTAACTAAACATTTGAGAAATTACTTTCTATGTTATAGGGTCATTCATTTTGAGCAGATCTGTGGGAACCCGGTCCAGAGTCTCCCATCAATCACTCAGAAGACCTCTTAGATAAGTGCAGCTCATGAGACAGGAGTGCGCACAGAGCAGAGCGGAGGCAGTAGAAAGTCACAGTCCTGTCTCCTGATTCGGGCCCTTCTCAAACGTCTTTTGAGCAAGCTATGGGAGTCTCAGGACACACGGCTGCACCAATCTGCTCAGAATCAATGGACCTAAAACAAGCTAGCTCTCAAAAGTTAAAGGGGTAGTCCGAAGACAAAGTCATTTTCAAACTATTTCATTCTTTTCCTTATCTATTTAGAGCCATAGCCTAATCTATTTTCTAATATGTTTGCATTAAAAATTTCCTACTATTCCCTAACTATAGTATTTGGTTTCTATTTTTTTTTCTCTACTTCCTTTTCGATGACTCCTCATTTGAGAATCCCAGTGCATGGGAGCGCTGCTCAAATGTCTAAAGGCGGGGTGAAGGAAGCCAGCACTGATTGGTCGCGGGGCCCACATGTCATAATGTCACGTGGGCCCTCGGAACATGACTTCAGACATCGCTGGAACTGCGGCCACAACGGAGGGGAGTATAGGCTTATTTCTTTTTAAGGGGGCGAACAAGAGGAATGAGTAGGGTTGTCCAAGTAGTAGAGAACCCCTTTTGCTACCTGCAACTGATCAATACTTTGGTTCCTGTATGGTCCACAGTTGGATGATGGCTGGTGACAACAACTCCAACCATTTCCTTAACTTTGTTAAGGACATAGTGGGAGCTGCAGTTTCATGAAATACAAGTGTATTAGCTAGGGGCTAACCTGACATCCCAAGTGATCTCTGTACAAACCTTGGTGATCTAGTCATGTATCGACTGTGGTTTTGGTGACGTATGAGGTAGTCATTTACTGATGATGAATTTGGTAATGTACTCATGTACCGATGGTAATTGTGGTGATGTATTTGTGTTGATAATGTTTCTGGCAATGTAATCGTGTACTGATGGTGGTTCTGGTGATTTATCAATGTAGATGTTGTAATCTTTAATTTATTAAACATGATTCTTGATCACTATAGGTTCATTGTGCTGGGCTAAAAATACAGCCATCTGAATTAAGCCATATTTGTCAGCTGCATAAGTGTTTAACTAACGCCCCTATACATATAGTCACCTGTCAGATCATTCGGCTGGCAGATATCTTACCAGACTCTCCCATATAGAGGCCTGCTCATTTTGCCAAGGGTTATGGTAACCTCTATAAGGCTGTTAGTCAACGCTGCTTTTTTTAAGCGTTTTTTCTAGCAGATTTTAATCAATATACAAGAAAAAAAGCATCCCAGCAAAGTCTGTGAGGATCATCTCCAGTGCTGTGCACACTTTGCAGATTTTTTCCTGCTTTGTATTTTGTGTGTGTTTTTTCTTTTCACTTATTAGAAATTTGTGATGGGGGGGGGGGGGGGTCTCAGACACTTGCCATTACCAATCTAGGGCTAAGTCGCAGCTATGAGCTGCGATTAACCCCTGATATTACCCCGATTGCCACCGTCCCATTGCAATTCGGGAAGAGCCGGGTAAAGTGCTGGGATTGTCGCATCGGATCGATGCGACAATCTTGTGTGGCTGCAGGCTGATCTTTTTAGGCTGGCTCTCTCCAGCCTGAGAATACCAGCCCCCCAGCTGTGGGCTTTATTTAGGCTGAGTATCAAAATTGGGGGGACTGCACGCTGTGTTTTTTTTTTTTTTAAATTATTTATTTAAATAATTAAAAAGCAGCATGGGGTCCCTCTTATTTTGATACACAGCCAAGATAAGCACACAACTGGGGGCTGCAGCCTGTAGCTGTAGGCTTTATCTGTACTGGGTTATTTTTTACTGCACCATAGACCCACAGACTCCAGTGTCGTGGTGGGGGGGGGGGGAAGCAGTGAATATACATGAGGCTAATGAGCGGCACCAGAAGTAGGAGGAGCCGCGGGGGCAGGTACGGATGATCCTAGAATGTATGGGCTCCTTCTGCCATGTTTGTGGGCATGAAAGGCTTGGTTAGTGAGCTTGGCGATGTTTTCTCCCTTCCACTACAATCACACTTCGCCCACCCCCCCATGTGATATGGGCCTGTTGAATGACATCATACCTGGAAGGAGCCCTACACTCTAGCATCTACCGGAGACTGGTAAGTATAGTGCACTTGGTTTACTTATTTTTTTTCTTTCTACCTTTAAAGTACCCGAGTCCCGGATCTAGGTCAATACCGGCCTGACCAGGCCCAGCACTTGGGTACTTTTGAACCCCTGCTGGTCTTGACATCACAGAAAAAAATGCTGCAAAAACGCCACAAACACCACCAAAACTGCAGAGGACTTCCAGGAGACATCCTGCCACAAGATCAGGTTTTGGTCAGGAATACAAAACACTGCAAAAACGTCCTGTGTGAACATGCCCTAGGAGAGCCACTGACATATCTCTGGAGGCTTATCATTTAGAGAATATAAGGATCTTCAGTCCTGAAGGTGACATGCTGGATTCTTATCTCCCCAAACAACATCAGACAGAGGTACCCATATACAGACTGTGGATTGAATCTGTCGATATTGTCGGATTCTTACAATTTTGGTCTAATCTGTATGGGAAGGGTATAGGCACATTCAGGGTATGTGCACAAAATGTCTTTTAGACATCTGCAAAATTCCATGGGTTTTTCAGACAAAATGCTTAAGACACACCAGTGTCTTTTGTGCTAAAATGGTTTTTTTGCTTCTTTTCAGTTGTCTTTTTCAACATCTTTTGAGGACTGTTTTCTAATTAAATTGTATTAAACTAGTGAGCAGCTTACAAGCTTAAAAGAAGCTCAAAAGACTGAGCATATGATCAGGAAGTCATTTTCACGCTGCATAGCCAGTCTTTTCAGAGTTTATTTAGCACTTTTTCAGGTAGATAACAGAGCAGATCCGCCTGAAAAAGATGTGTGGGCACATACCTTAAGGGTATGTGCGCACTAGGCGTTTTTTCACGCTGCGTTTTTATGTGCGTTTTTGTCTCAAAAAACGCACCCGCGGCTAAAAAACGCGGCAAAAACGCATGCGTTTTTGCCGCGATTTGGTGCGTTTTTTGCTGCGTTTTTGCTCACTGCGTTTTTAATCAGTGCACAATGCCATTAAAGATTGTTGATGAAAAAAAAAAAAAAGGTCTGATGTCATTTCCTTCTTCAAAATGTTCATTGTATGCAGGAGAGCAGACAGACAGCTGAAGAACTAGTGTATGCAGGAGAGCAGACAGCAGCTGGAGAACTACAAGGCTCAGCATCCTCCATCCAGGACTGTATGCAGTTTGCCCAAAAAGAAAAAAAAAATGACATAGGCTTCGCCATATTTTTGTATGCTAGCCGGGTACAGCAGGCAGGTACGGGCTGCCCCCAACCCCCAGCTGCCTATTTGTACCCGGCTGGGAACCAAAAATATAGAGAAGCCCTTTTTTTTTTTTAATTATTTCATGAATTTCATGAAATAATTAAAAAAAAAAAAATGACGTGAGCTTCGCCTAATTTTTGAGTCCAGCCGGGTACAACTAGGCAGCTGGGGATTGGAATCCACAGTGCAGGGTGCCCAAGCTTTCTGGGCACCCCCACTGCGAATTGCAGTCCGCAGCCACCCCAGAAAATGGCGCTTTCATAGAAGCGCCATCTTCTGGCGCTGTATCCAACTCTTCTAGCTGCCCTGATGCTGGGTGGCTAGCTAGGTAATAATGGAGTTAGGGCTAGCTGTATATTATCAGCTAGCCCTAAGCCCGAAATTCATGGTGTCACGCCAATATTAGACATGGCCACCATGAATTTCTAGTAATGATAAAAAAAAAAAAACCACAACACACAGAAAAATATTTTTATTTGAAATAAAAACACAACACAATTAGTGACTCCATCTTTATTGAAATAAACTCCCCTCCGCAGTAATCCTGGGTTAGGGTCCCGCGCCGTCCAATCAGGATCCAATATCATCTGATCGGTTTGCTGGAAGGCAAAGCGATCAGATGATGTCAGGTTAAACTACGTGAATCACATCACACAACAGCTGATTGTATAAAAGCCGATTATACAATCAGCTGATGCATCAGTAGAAAAAAAAAAAATAATACTCACTTATGTGCTGTGCTGATTACCGGCAGCTCCTGGAGCGATCGATTGGACAGGAGTCTGATCCCGTCCGATCGCTGCAAGAGCTGCCGGTAATCAGCTGATGAAGTCTCCTGACGGCAGGATCAGCTGATAGCCGGCCGGGCGCGAAAAAGCCGGCGAGACTACGATCAGCTGATGCGTCAGGTGACTGCATCAGGTGACTGCATCAGGTGACTGCATCAGGTGACTGCATCAGGTGACTGCATCAGGTGACTGCATCAGGTGACTGCATCAGGTGATCCACCGCCAGGTCCTGCAAGCAAGGTCCTTCCCCGGGGAGACTGCACACAGCCGGAGCGGCGGGACCGAGACAGGGGCTGGAAGCGGGCATGGCACCGGGACTCTGCAGACAGGTGAGTATATATGACATTTTTTTTTTTTCTACTGTTCACTTTGGTTTTCGCCGCTGCCTCCACCTCCCGCCCAGACATGACGCCGCACGGAGCTGACATGCACAGGACGGGAGGTGGACGCAGCGGTGACGGTACCGGGAGGATTCATGCTTCTGTGTTTACCAACAGAAGGAATCCTCTTCCTGTACACGTCACTATACGGCCCATCCCTTGCGTTTATAGCTGCGTTTTTACTCATAGAAACGCGGCTATATGCGTTTTTCATTGCGTTGTTGAACATCTCATTGAACTCAATGGGTGAAAAACGCAGTGAAAAACGCAGAAATAATTGACATGCTGCATTTTTGTGGTCACCACAAAAACGCAGCTACAAAAAAAACGCTGTGTGAGGACAGCACTTCTGAAAACCCATAGACATTGCTGGGGAAGCAATGTCACTGCGTTTTCAGCACAAAAACGCGGTAAAAAACGCCGCTAAAAACGCGGCAAAAACGCCTAGTGTGCACAAGGCCTAAGTCTGACTTACCAGTAAGGGTGCGACATGTTAGGCCCTGTGCGCACGCTGCGGTTTTTTTGCCGCGGTTTTGCTGCGCGAATTGCTGCAGAAAACGTTCCTAACCTTTCTGCAGTCATTCCCGAGCAAAACCTATGGTAAAAAAAAAATAAAATGCTGTGCGCACACTGCGGTTTTTTTCCCCTACAGGTTTTGCTGCAGATTTTCTGCAGCAAAAAGGATGAGCATGTTACTTCTTTTCTGCAGGTACCTATGGTTTTTGCCATAGATAATTGTAAAAAACCGCAGGGACCAACCCGTGGAAAAACCGCGGCAAAAACGTGTGCACGGTTTTACCGTGTTTTTTGCCGCGGGTGCAGTATTCTGCCAGAGGATGCAGATTTTTCAGAAGAAAAGTCCATTTTATAGTGTGTACATAGCCTTAGAGTGCCTAAAAGGGGGCTTTACACGCTACGACATCGCTAATGCGAACTCGTTGGGGTCACGGAATTTGTGACGCACATCCGGTCGCTTTAGCGATGCCGTTGCGTGTGACACCGATGAGCGTTTTTGCATCGTTGCAAAAACTTGCAAAATCGCTCATCGGTGACATGGGGGGGTCCATTCTCAAAAATCGTTACTGCAGCAGTAACGAGGTTGTTCCTCGTTCCTGCGGCAGCACACATCGCTCCATGTGACACCGCAGGAATGAGGAAGCTCTCCTTACCTGCCTCCCGGCCGCTATGCGGAAGGAAGGAGGTGGGCGGGATGTTACGTCCCGCTCAGCTCCGCCCCTCCGCTATTGGGCGGGCGCTCAGTGACGTCACTGTGACGCCGCACGGACCGCCCCCTTAGAAAGGAGGCGGTTCGCCGGTCACAGCGACGTCGCCGGGCAGGTAAGTAGTGTGACGGGTCTGGGCGATGTTGTGCGGCACTGGCAGCGATTTGCCCGTGTCGCGCAACAGATGGAGGCGGGTACCCACACTAGCGATATCGGGACCGATATCGCAGTGTGTAAAGCCCGCTTAAGGCAGCATGAACACCAAATACACCCCTGTAAACATCCGGCTACCTCCAGAATTTCTATCGATTAGTGTGTGTGTTGAATATTGGACTCACACCGATCTGACACATAGGGATAGATCATCTAACTTTAAGTTGACCATACACCTTCGCATATCTGCTGCCTGAACACTTTACCCAACAGCTTATTCATACTGACACCCCAATTCATCTTATGTTCAGCCAACTGTGTATATGTTCTAAAATTTTTGTTCCCACTGCAACATCTACTGAGCGAACGCTAGCCAATAATCTAATACACATTAGATGGTCAGCTGGTGCGATCAAAACAATACACATAGAATCATAAATTAGATGAACGTCACCTGAACCCACTGACCATCTAATCTGATTAGGGATGATCTATCAAACCCCTTACAGCAGATTTTGAGTGAGAGAAGGGTTGGGCATGTTGACTTTAAATATGTCCAATCCTCTATCAATAGCCACCGCAAGAACAGCAGCTTACTCCACTGTCTCCATTGATTTGACACTGAATGTTGTCACAATTGACAGTCTGCAATCACATAGATTGACTACAGTCTTCTACCCAAAGCCTGGACAACCCCTTTAAGAGAGTCTTCGGGTATGTGCGCACGTTGCTTTTTACCTGCTTTTTTGCTGCTTTTTCTTCTGCGCTGTTTAATGCCAAAATGGATGTGTTCTTCTATTCAAGCAAAGTCTATGGGAATTTGGGTTTCTTGTTCACACTATGTTGTTCAAAATGCTGCCTTTTTGAGGCAGAACTTTGGTCAAAAACTCAGCTTTGCAGTGCAAAACCCAAATGGCAAAAACAATTAACATGTTGCTTCTTTGAAAAGCTGAGTTTTTGACCAAAGTTCTGCCTCAAAAAGGCAGCATTTTGAACAACATAGTGTGAACAAGAAACCCAAATTCCCATAGACTTTGCTTGAATAGAAGAACACATCCATTTTGGCATTAAACAGCGCAGAAGAAAAAGCAGCAAAAAAGCAGGTAAAAAGCAACGTGCGCACATACCCTTCTGCCTGCAAGATGCACTATAATATAAATTATAACATTTCATATGAGATTATTTCCAGTGAGAAAATGTCATGATACAGAGACTGGGAGTCATTTTATCTTTCTTAGCAGCTGAACTTTACTATTTACACAATCATTTCTAGAACTATTTTCCCACCCTAATTATGTGTTTCATAACAGAATTTGCATTATGTGTTGGTAGAAACAAATCAGATCAGTCAGAAAACCAGTCTGCAGAGTATCTCAGACAGTGACTAACAAAGGATCTAAACCATAAATATGACTCTATAATTAGTAATGTGTCCATGAAACCAACAGTCACTACATACGTACCTGGGTGCCATGTGTGTCTGCCATGGCTGCTCTTCATCATGTGAAACACATCTGTATGCACTGTGTCCTGTCAGCTACATGATTCATTGTATGAAAAGGCTACACTACCTCAGTAGTAAGATTATGGATGGTTAGCACATGGATGGTGTGCAGAATTATTAGGCAAATGAGTATTTTGATCACATGATCATTTTTATACATGTCGTCCTACTCCAAGCTGTATAGGCTTGAGAGACAACTACCAATTAGGCTAAGTTCACATTTCCGCTAAAATCTATCAGTCACAATCCGCTGCTCTTGTAAACAGCGGAATCCGTTTAGCGGATTCCGCTGCTCCCATAGACTTGTATGAGCAGCGGATTGTGACTGATGATGCTGCGTTGCACCCTCCGCCCGACTGATCAGTCGTGGAACGACTGACCGCCGGGCGGGGGGAACGCAGCATGTAACGTTTTTTGAGCAGCGCGATCCGTCGGATTTCGCTGCGCATGCTCTCTGGCTCCCTGCACACGTCACCAGCTTTGGTTGGTTACCCGATATTTACCCTGGTTACGGTGCAAGGAGCCAGCGCTAAGCGGTGTAGGCCCGTAACCAAGGTAAATATCGGGTAACCAAGGTAAACATCGGGTGCTTTGCTGTTACCCGATATTTAGGCTGGTTACGTGTGCAGGGAGGCCGACACTTCCCCGCTCGGCCCCGCCCCCTCCCGCACTCCGCACATGTATGTACACACACACACACACACACACACACACACACACACACACCTGTCCCCAGCCATGCAGACAAGCACTGACACCCTCGTCTGGCCCCGCCCCCTGCTCGGCTCCGCCCCCTCCCGCACTTTGCATGTGCACACACATACATACATACATACACTCACTCACTCACAGATACACTCACCTGTCCCCAGCCATGCAGACCGCAGCACTTCCACTGACATCCTCAGCGCCTGGCCCCGCCCCCCGCTCGGCTCTGCCCCCGAACTCCGCCCCCCCGCACACAACGGAATCCGACAAAGAATTCTGTTCTTTGTCATCCGTTGTACAGCGTTGAACAGCGCATCAGTCACATGCGTCAAGCGACGCATGTGACTGATACAAATCAACGGAAATGTGAACTTAGCCTTAAGTAAATCAGGTGATGTGCATCTCTGTAATGAGGAGGGGTGCGGTGTAATGACATCAACACCCTATATAAGGTGTGCTTAATTAGGCAACTTCCTTTCCTTTGGCAAAATGGGTCAGAAGGGAGATTTGGAGGGGTCTGAAAAGTCCCAAATTGTGAGATGTCTTGCAGAGGGATGCAGCAGTCTTGAAACTGTCAAACTTTTGAAGCGTGGTTACGAAACAATCAAGCATTTCATGGCAAATAGCCAACAGGGTTGCAAGAAGTGTGTTTTGCAAAAAAGGCGCAAAATAACCGCCCATGAATTGAGGAAAATCAAGCGTGAAGCTGCCAAGATGCCATTTGCCATCAGCTTGGCCATATTTCAGAGCTGCAATGATACTGGAGTATCAAAAAACACAAGGTGTGCCATACTCAGAAACATGGCCAAGGAAAGGAAGGCTGAAAAACGACCACCTTTGAACAAGAAACATAAAACGTCAAGACTGGGCCAATAAATATCTTAAGACTGATTTTTCAAAGGTTTTAAGGACTGATGAAATGAGAGTGACTCTTGATGGGCCAAATGGATGGGCCAGAGGCTGGATCAGTAAAGGGCAGAGAGCTCCACTCCGACTCAAGACGCCAGCAAGGTGGAGGTGGGGTACTGGTATGGGTTGGTATCATCAAAGATGAACTTTGTGAGACCTTTTCGGGTTGAGAATGGAGTGAAGCTCAACTCCCAGACCTACTGTCAGTTTCTGGAAGACAACTTCTTCAAGCAGTGGTGCAGGAAGAAGTCGGTATCGTTCAAGAAAAACATGATTTTTCACTCAGAACAATGCTCAAACACATGCATCCAACAACTCCACAGTGTGGCAAGCCAGTAAAGGTCTAAAAGATGAAAAAATAATGACATGGCCCCCTTGTTCACCTGATCTGAACCACATAGAGAACCTGTAGTACCTCATAAAATGTGAGATCTACAGGGAGGGAAAACAGTACACCTCTCGGAACAGTGTCTGGGAGGCTGTGGTGGCTGCTGCACGCAATGTTGATCGTAAACAGATCAAGCAACTGACAGAATCTATGGATGGTAGGCTGTTGAGCGTCATCATAAAGAAAGGTGGCTATATTGGTCAATTTTTGGGGTTTTGGTTTTTGCATTTCAGAAATGTTTATTTATAAATTTTGTGCAGTTATATTGGTTTACCTGGTGAAAATAAACAAGTGAGATGGGAATATATTTGGGTTTTATTAAGTTGCCTAATAATTCTGCACAGTAATAGTTACCTGCACAAACAGATATCCTCCTAAGATATCCAAATCTAAAAAAACCCTCTCCAACTTCCAAAAACATTAAGCTTTGATATTTATGAGTCTTTTGGGTTGATTGAGAACATAGTTGTTGATCAATAATAAAAAAATCCTCTAAAATACAACTTGCCTAATAATTCTGCACACAGTGTATAGTGCATTAGCATTACACAGCTAACGTATAAAAATAAGGGTAAAATTAAAAGGGGTTGTCTCAGCTACTTAAATAGTTAAAAATTACCAAGTGCTTGTAAAATGAAACAACTGAATTGTAGTGGTTATTAAAAATCTTCTCCATTCTCAAAAACAAAAGGATTTTTAATGTTATAGTTTACTGGCCACGTCTGCAGCCTGTGATAGTGGCAGGTTTTATAAGTAAGGAGTGTAGACTTGCAAGCGCTACTCTGAACCTGGCCATGTAGCTGGATCCAGCCGTACTCTGTACTCCTTTGATGCTGCTCTGCTGGCAACATTCACGAGCACACATTTCAGAGCAGCTCCATAACCATGCTATTGGTCTGAACAGTCAATCTTCAGGAGCTTAACATAAGGAGTGGTGCGCTCCTTAAAAAAGAAGATTACAGCAACCTTTTAAGTACATGGTTGAGCTAAATCCAATAGAGATCAGAACTAGTGATGAGCGAGCACTACCATGCTCACGTGCTTGGTACTCGTAACAAGCAGCTGGTACTCGAGTCCATTTGAGTATCCAAGTACAACGGAAATCAATGGGAAATTCAAGCAAAATGGTTGAGTTCCCCCATTGACTTCCATTATGCTCAGTAAGCAAGTTGAGCCTGTTGGAGCGTCCAACTGCTCGTTACGAGTTCTGAGGACCAGAGCATGGTGGTAGTCGCCCATCACTAATCAGAACACATTAACATGCTTAATCAATGGATGGGGGTCCTGTGGATTTTTTGGAAAGATTTACTTGCATCTTCCATACCAAGCTCTAATCCTTTTATACAAGAGGAAGACACTGCAGGACACGTCACTGGTTTTTGGGCCTTTTTGGTCATTCCTGAGAGCTAGGTCGTTTTTGCATCACTTTTGGGCTCTCTTCTGGTCATGTTTTTCTACACTTAACAATGAAGAAACCATTAGTGGTTTCTGGAAGAAAAAAAATGTTCAAAAAGACGCTGAGGCATCTTTGAGCCTTTCAATTCTCTTGTATTATAAAGTAGCAGAAAACATGTAAAAAAAAATGTCAGGTCACAGTATTTACAAGCTTGATATATTTGAACTCTGAAGTGGTGAAAAGATGCTCAAAAGCCTGAACGTCGTGTGGACAGACCCTAAAGGCCGCTTTACACGCTAAAACATTGCTAAAGCGATGTCGTTGGGGTCACGGAATTTGTGACGCACATCTGGCCGCTTTAGCGATGTCGTTGCGTGTGACACCTATGAGCGATTTTGAATTGTCGCAAAAACGTTCAAAATCGTTAATCGGTGACATGCCCTCCTATTCCCAATTATCGTTGCTGCTGCGTGTACGATGTTGTTCGTCTTTCCTGCGGCAGCACATATCGCTATGTGTGACACCGCAGGAACGAGGAACCTCACCTTACCTGCGGCCGCCGGCAATGAGGAAGGAAGGAGGTGGGCGGGATGTTACGTCCCGCTCATCTCCGCCCCCTCCGCTTCTATTGGGCGGCCGCTTAGTGACGTCGCTGTGACGCCGAACGAACCGCCCCCTTAGAAAGGAGGTAGTTCGCCAGTCACAGCGACGTCGCTAGGCAAGTAAGTAGTGTGACGGGTCCGAGTGATGTTGTACGCCACGGACAGCGATTTGCCCGTGACGCACAAACGATGGGGGCGGGTACACACGCTAGCGAGATCGCAGCATGTAAAGCGGCCTTAAGGCTGCATACAAATGTCTATTTCATTCATACTGAAACACCATATACTGCAAGGTAAGGAAAGCAAGCGGATCATATAAAGCTGAGGATCCACAGCCGAATTCCCGAACTAAAATGCAAAAGGCGAACGTTCAAATTCCAAGTGACACAAGCAGATTTTGATGGGAGTTTTCCAATGTATCTCAAACTCCCATCTTCAAGGATCCCTATGGAGCTGTAAGGGTACCTTCACACTTTAGCGATGCAGCAGCGATCCGACCAGCGATCTGACCTGGTCAGGATCGCTGCTGCATCGCTACATGGTCGCTGGTGAGCTGTCAAACAGGCAGATCTCACCAGCGACCAGTGACCAGCCCCCAGCCAGCAGCGACGTGCAAGCGACGCTGCGCTTGCACGGAGCCGGCGTCTGGACGCTGCGGACACTGGTAACTAAGGTAAACATCGGGTATGGTTACCCGATGTTTACATTAGTTACCAGCGCACACCGCTTAGCTTAGCGCTGGCTCCTTGCTCTCCTAGCTACAGTACACATCGGGTTAATTAACCCGATGTGTAATGCAGCTACATGTGCAGAGAGCAGGGAGCCGCGCACACTGCTTAGCGCTGGCTCCTTGCTCTCCTAGCTACAGTACACATCGGGTTAATTAACCCGATGTGTACAGCAGCTACATGTGCAGGGAGCCGGCAGCACAGGCAGCGTGAGAGCTGCGGAGGCTGGTAACTAAGGTAAATATCGGGTAACCACCTTGGTTACCCGATGTTTATCTTGGTTACAGCTTACCGCAGCTGCCAGATGCCGGCTCCTGCTCCCTGCTCGCTTCATTTGTTGCTCTCTCGCTGTCACACACAGCGATCTGTGTGTCACAGTGGGAGAGCAGCAATAAAAAAACGAACCAGGGCTGTGTGTAACGAGCAGCGATCTCACAGCAGGGGCCAGATCGCTGCTCAGTGTCACACACAGCGAGATAGCTAATGAGGTCACTGCTGCGTCACAAAAAGCGTGACTCAGCAGCCATCTCGGCAGCGAGCTCGCTGTGTGTGAAGCACCCCTAAGATACTGTCATTAAACACACGGTTGGGCTGGGAATCGAGCTTATAAAACAGGCGTAAAAAAGGACTTGTCATAGGTTAGACCAAATCTGGCCTGCCTCATTCTACCTTCAGGTTTGTCTGTTTTGATACATTTTTGAGGCCAAAGCCAAGAATGAATAAGTGGAAGATACGGTACTTGTAATGAAAAGAATGGAACGTCTCTTTCTGAATCCATTTTTACCTTTTAAAAAGCACAAAGTGATTAAAAAGTTGGCCCCTTCACCCCCACCCACTTTACGTTTTAGGTTTTCGGCCATGTCTTCCAAGAGCCATAACTATATTTTTCCGTCAATCTTGCCATGTGAGGGCTTATTTTTGCTGGATGAATTGTACTTTTGAATGAAACCATGAGTTTTACCATATAGTGTATTGGAAAAAGACAAAAATTACAAGTGTCTTGAAAAAAAGAGCACTTGCACATTAGTTTTTTGGGTTTTTTATTCACCATGTTCACAATATGGTAAAACTGATGTATTGGTGTGATGTCTCAGGTCAGTACGAGTTCATAGATACCAAACATGAATAGTTTTACTTTTATTTAAGTGGTTCAAAATTCAGATGTTTATCCAAAAAAATGAGTAGCGCCTTTGTCGCCATTTTCCAAGACCTATAGCATTCTCATTTGTCGAGATCTGGGGCTCAGTAATGGCTTATTTTTTGCATCTTGAGATGACTTTTTTTTCATACTATTTTTGGGAAGATGTAATGTTTTGATCGCCTGTTATTGCATTTTAATGCAATGTTGCGGCGATCAGGAGAAATACTATGTTCATGTGAGTACTGGACGCTCTACCGACATTCACAGTAAGCGAGTCATGGCGCCGACAGGGGTCATCAGATGACCCCGCACTGTCATGGCAACACACTGGCACCCCGTGATCATGTCATGGAGCCGCCGGGGAACAGCGTGGTCCCCACCAAGCACCTTTGATCGTGCTGTCAGAGTTTGACAGCGTAATCTAAGGGGTTAACAGGTGCCTGTTAGCCACATGTCTGCTGTTCAGATCAGCAGACATGTGCGAGGATTACCGCAGTAATGGGGGGAGGCGACCTAAGACGTACATATACGTCCTAGGTCGTGACGGGGTTAATCAGTAGATCTTGGAATAATAATTTCCACAACTGGATGAGTTTAAAAAAAATTGTCCCTGTGGTGAGATAATCTTATATATGTGTCCCTGCTACGTACTGTGTTGTGGCCGGCGAGGACGCAAACAGTATACCGATAGCACAGTACGTGATCACAAATTATTTCTTGGAGGTAAAACATTTTCTAAAAACAGGGAAATGTTTTACCTCACAAAAGAATCAGCTGTGATCCCATGCTGTAGTGTCTCCTGAGAATTTCATGACGTTTTTACCTCAGTATTTGTAGCCAAAACCAGGAGTGGGTGAATAATACAGAAGAGGTGAACGTGTTTCTATTATACTTTTCTTCTAACTATGCTGGTTTTGGCTACAAATACTGAGGTAAAAAAAAAAAACCAAAAAAAAAAAACAAAAAAAAAAAACTTACTAAATGGTTTTGGCCTTACAGATACTGAGGTAACCACTCCCCAAATACTCGATGTGTGCACATGGCCTCGCGCACTTGTCCCGCAGGTTTACCGCAACAAAAATGCTCGAATCCCGCAGCAATGAATAGCTGTGGATTCCGGGGAGCAGCTGTGGACAAACTTGCGGCAAAGTCCGCGGGTACATTGTCCCGTGGGCACATAGCCTTATTGTCTGCAGCGCTGACGTCACGTGAACAGTGCTACTGCCAATACAGATGCTCAGTCGCTGATCTTATGGATTGGCTGCAGCGCTGTTGAAAAGATGTTGCAGACAATAACAGACACCAGACGTAGAAACTCAGCATTGGACCAGGGGAGGATGAGTAAAGCAGTTTCTTTGTTAAACAAACTGCAGCCAGGTACAGGGTGTTCTAAATTTGGGAAACCCCTTTAATGGAAATGATGGATTTCTGTTTCTGAAAACCTTACAAATAATAGGTCAGTGAAGTGCTTTTATCTCGGCTACCTAGAATAATGCCACCTGCTGAGCTCTTCTAGCCATCAGACAGCAATGTAACACTTCTATTCTAATTCAATCATCAACTTTTTTGGTCGAGCCATGTACACACAGAGGATTGTTGAGCCTTGAAGAAAAAAAACTGCTTGAAAGCCGGCTTCTTATTCCTTTCTACTGTAGTCACTTGATTGGTCATAGGTTTGTTCTTTGATGACTCCATAAGATATCGGGCGTCTTCTACACAGCTCTTGGGATTTTTTACTGACTATTACTATACAGTGCAGAGCGACTTCAGAGGAGAACGGACGGGTCAGCTGTTAGCACACTGCCTTTTGTAGGACCCTGAAGTGGTTAGAAGACGTGAAAAACCTGAACACAGGAACAGCAAGTCGTCTTATAGAAATGCATATGGTCAGTCCTTCCTGTGCTGGAAAAACAGGTTGTGTGTGCACAGGTCCTAGGTGAGCGGTTTTTTAAGCCGGTTTCACTAGAAAACTAGTTGGTTTTGGCTACCACAAAGACCCCGTCTGTACAGAGCCCCCTCTGCTGCCATTAGGCATCGTGTCCACAAGACTTCATTTATTATGGGGCCATGAAACAAATAACGAATGGGGTGACGTCTACACCTCAGGTCAATATAATATATATATATATATATATATATATATATAGGGTCTACGAAACGTCATCATTTACTATAGGGCCACGAAAAATAAATAACGACTGGGGTGGCATTTACATCTCAGGTCGTGTGTGTGTGTGTGTGTGTGTGTGTGTGTGTGTGTGTGTGTGTGTGTGTGTATGTATGTATGTATGTATGTATATGTGTATATATATATATATATATATATATATATATATATATATACATACACATACATACATACATACATACATACATATATACACACACACACACACACAGTGTCTACGAAACATCATTTGCTATGGGGCCATGAAAAATAAATAACGACTAGGGCAACGTCTACATCCCAGGTCATACACACACACACCCATGCTATATGTATGTAAGGACACACACCAGGAAACTTTCACAAGGATCCGGACATTAGAACAAGCATCTGCTGTGGTGGGGTCAGATAGCCCCCAGTGCTGTCACCCAGCTTTCCTACAGCCCTGCATGGGAGATCTATGTACTATGCATGTGTTCTTTGCCTCATTGCATACACCCATTAGGCAGTAGGGGGAGCTTATTGCTTTCACCCAACTGTCCCAGGAACAGATATAACTTAGGAAGAAACATTTCAGTCCGGAGCGCACAGGTAGGACTCACCCGGGGTCTCCGCCAGCAGCAGTGCAGGGGCTGTGAGCCAGAGCAGGGGCAGCAGTGCGCTCACCGGCCAGCACGGCGCGGCCATGTCCAGGTCCTGTCCGCTTCACCTGGTGAGGAGTTTCCAGCAGGCTGTCACCACAGGCAATGTCTGCACAGGGAGCACCGGCCTCTCCATTCAGGGGGCTCCACATGCGTCCCGTGCGCCGAGTGTGTGATCTTTACTTCACTCCGACTGCCAGCAGCCCCTGCTCCTCCCCGCCCGCACTGTGCACGGAGCGCTGCCCCCTGCTGGCCACATCGCCTCACTGACACACAGGGCTGAACACTGAGCGAATACTGTATACGGAATATTATTCTACGTACTAAATGAATGCTATACATACTCAGCCAAAGTCTGACTAAAGACATAACTATGTGTGCGCAAGTATCATGCTACATTCTAGCTCGGGGGTGGGAAACCTTTTTTCTGCCGGGGGCGCACAAAAATTATCATTTTGAAAATTTCTGCCGTTATTCGGGGGCGGCATAAAACTATCAGTTTGAAAATGACCCCTCTATGTTTGGTCAAATAACTCACTGTGGTGGCTGTTTATGCTCACGGTGTGGACTGTTGCCTTCTGTCAGGTCTTGGGTGTTAGGAAACCCCTGGGGTTCCGGTCACTCTCGGATTTGACCGTTGTCGGCGGCTCCTAGCCTAGTCGGGGTCCGATGGCCCTGCCTTTGTGCTTGGTACAAATCTGCTCCCCGGTTCGGTACTGGCGGGCCACCGCCCGTCCCCGGTCCTACGGTTCCGCTGACTTGCACCACCTCCTGCAGACGGCCACCACCGTCTGCCGACCTTGCTGACAGTGCTTGGGCTCCTACCCAGACACTAGCAGTTTCTCCACTCCAAACTGAACTCCTCACTCCACTTCCACTGAACTCCAAACTCTCTCTCAACTCACTGCTTTTTCCCACCTCCAGGCCTGTGTACTCCTCGGTGGGTGGGGCCAACCGCCTGGCTCCGCCCCACCTGGTGTGGACATCAGACCCTGGAGGGAGGCCACAAGGGTTTTGTTTGACTGGTGTAGCTATCCAGGGGAGGGTTTGTGTGTGATGTTATGTCTGTGACTACCTGGCTAGTCCAGGGCGTCACACATATACATCACAGGAAATGCGGGGGGAATATACATCACAATATACATCACAGGAGGGGATGGGGGCATATACATCACATGAGGGGATGGGGGAATATACATCACAGGAGATGCTGGTGGCACATCCATCATAGGAGGGGATGAGGGCATAGACATCACAGGAGACATTAAGGGCATATACATCACTGGGGAGGGATGTTTGGAATATACAACACTAGGAAAGCTGTGACGCATAGACATGGCTGTGGGCCCAGACATCAGTGGAGGGCACAGACATTATTGGAGGACACAAACATAGTGGGGGCACAAATATAGCTTGGGGGCACAAACATAGCTGGGGGGCACAGCCAGCTAAGGGGATGGTGGATGGGCACAGACAGCCATAGGGATGCCGGAAGGGCACAGACAGCCTTGAGGATGCTAGAGGGGTACAGACAGTCATGGGGATGCAGGATGCGCACAGACAGCCATGGGAGATACTGGAGGCACACAGACAGCCATGGGGGATGCTGGAAGGGCACAGACATCTATGGGAGATGATGGTGGGGCACAGACAGCCATGGTTGACACTGGGGACACAAACAGATCTGGGGGACGCTGGGGGCACAGACAGCCCTGGGGGATGCTGGGGGCACAGACAGCCCTGGGGGATGCTGGGGGCACAGACAGCCCTGGGGGATGCTGGGGGCACAGACAGCCCTGGGGGATGCTGGGGGCACAGACAGCCCTGGGGAATGCTGGGGGCACAGACAGCCCTGGGGAATGCTGGGGGCACAGACAGCCCTGGGGAATGCTGGGGGCACAGACAGCCCTGGGGAATGCTGGGGGCACAGGCAGCCCTGGGGAATGCTGGGGGCACAGGCAGCCCTGGGGAATGCTGGGGGCACAGGCAGCCCTGGGGAATGCTGGGGGCACAGGCAGCCCTGGGGAATGCTGGGGGCACAGGCAGCCCTGGGGAATGCTGGGGGCACAGGCAGCCCTGGGGAATGCTGGGGGCACAGGCAGCCCTGGGGAATGCTGGGGGCACAGGCAGCCCTGGGGAATGCTGGGCGCACAGGCAGCCCTGGGGAATGCTGGGGGCACAGACAGCCCTGGGGAATGCTGGGGGCACAGACAGCCCTGGGGAATGCTGGGTTCACAGACAGCCCTGGGGAATGCTGGGTTCACAGACAGCCCTGGGGAATGCTGGGTTCACAGACAGCCCTGGGGAATGCTGGGTTCACAGACAGCCCTGGGGAATGCTGGGTTCACAGACAGCCCTGGGGAATGCTGGGTTCACAGACAGCCTTGGGGAATGCTGGGGGCACAGACAGCCGTGGTGAATGCTGGGGCACAGACAGCCCTGGGGAATGCTGGGTTCACAGACAGCTTTGGGGGACGCTGGTGTGCCACCCCCGTGCCAGCAGCCGACGCTGCTCGGATCCGGGCCTTCAGGGGTGGTGGCTTGAGGGTCTCCGGACCCAGGGGTCTCGCGGACACGCCGAATAAAATGGGGGACGTAGATGTACGGGCTAGGCCGTAATAGGTTCGTGACGCCACCCACAGTGTGTGGTGAGGTGGGACACCACCAATGCTGTTACGGGGCACCCGGGGGAGATGTTGTGCAGCAAGTTGTTAACCCTTCCGTGGGCAGGGATGGGGGCGTTCCCTACCCACTGCCACATAGGCAGATGCCCAGCTTTACCATACAGCAACACCAACAATGACTAAGAACTCCACACTGGAGGAATAATTATACCCTGTGGGTGGACAGAATAAGCAGGCGTCATTCCAGTACTGCTTTATAGGCAGATGCCTATTGTTTCCATAAAGCCTCTGTTCACAATAATTGAGGACTCCTCATTGAAGGACGGATTTAAACCCTTGATATTTTGGATATAATTTTACCATATAAATGATCCCAAATGTTGGACAGCCCCTGAGGAACCTCCGTGTGATTGAAAGTCTTGGAGGGGAAACGCGTTGGGCAGAGAACCGCCTAGGGCGGTGAAGGACGGGCTATTATGCTGGTTTATCTATAATTATGAACTGTGGCATAGCAATATGACTGTATCCCATAGAAAACATAGGCTGATAGAATCTGTATCCCAGATGTGATATAAAATCATAAAGACACAACAAGGGGGGACTATTGGCTAGATTAATACAATTGTGATCATATGGTGAGTGGCATGAGTGAGAATCACTGTACTTTTATAAGGCCCTTCATGAAGGTTAGCAGCACGAAATAGTGTTTAGCAAAGGGCCAGTTAGGATCAGTCAACGTTGAGTGGGGGCACCACGACGTAACGCATTAGGGTGCCGACCCCCATTGATAGGAAGGGGGGAGGATAGGGAAGGTGCCCAAGGACCCTCCTCTGACTATAAACTATGCACCAATCGATTGATTTTTAACCTGCACTTTGTTGATTTAGGTGTTTGAATAAAATTTATACTTTTATATAAAAGAAGGGGTTGGTTATTTGGTATAAATAGTTAATTATACCCCTATCGAAAAGAAAGCAATCTTTTTGAGGTTTTGTTAGGGCAGGGATGGTGGCCCCGGGACCCGGTGGCTCTGGTGCAGGGGAGATGACAACCGCAGGGGGTGCTGGTGTACTCACTTTTAGTAAAACACACAAGTCTCTGGTAAACCAAGGTGGGGGTGGCTGGTGCCGTGGCCGGTTGCGTTCGGGATCCCCCACCCAGCTGGTGGTCTCTATCCTTTTCCTGCACTGCTTTAAGTAGAAAATGACTTCCCAATTTGAATCGTAGGAGTCCGCTCCCGGCTGGATGTGGCCTTAGGAGCCGTGCCCGCAGACGCTGACCCATGGGATCTATGGGCCCTGGCGGTGACCTCTTATCCCTAATCGGTGGGCTGTTGTCTTCTATGAGGGACTTTGGGTGGGACAGGACCTCTAGTCCTGGCCTCAATAGGTTAATTAACCAGCTCCAGTAGGTTCTGGTCCTGGCTTCAGGGTCCGAGTACCCCCCTTTGTGGTACGGTTTCCGTGTCGGTTCCCCGTGTCGGTACCGGCGGGCTACAACCCTGGCCCGGTCCACCTCGGTTCCACCGAGCTGTCTTCCCGTCTCCTGTTGACGGAGACCACCGTCTGCCTCCTAGCCAAGGCACCAGGACTCTTACCCTGGCACTGCTCAACTTGGACTTGACTGATGGAGCTACCCCTAGCTCCAGCCCACACCCCTCTCCAAACTGAACTCCAACACTCAACTAACTGATCTGCTGCTTTTCCCACCCCGGCCTGTCTAAACCCCTGGGTGGGCGTGTTCCAACCGCCTGGTCATGACCACTGGTGTGTCTATCTTTCCCTAAGGGGGGTGACTAGGGTTTACTGGTTGGCTGTGTGTTTCCTAGTGAAGGAAGGTGTTATGCGGGGGCCTATTTGTGACTACCTGGTTTTGCCAGGGTGTCACACTGGGGACTCAGACAAACCTGGGGACGCTGGGGGCACAGACAGCCCTTGGGACGTTGGGAACACAGACAGACATGGAGGATGCTGGAGAGGCACAGACATCCATAGTGGACACTAGGGGCATAAACAGACTTGGGGGACGCTGGGGGCAGAGACAGCCCTAGTGGATGATGGGTGCACAGAAAGCACTGGGGAATATTGGGGGCACAGACATCCCTGGGGGATGTTGGGGGCCAAACAGCCCTGGGGGACACTGGGAGCACAGACAGCCCTGGGGGATGATGGGGGCACATACAACCCTGGGGGACACTGGAGGCACAGAAAGCACTGATTCACGTTGGGGGCAAAGACAGCCCTGGGGAACGCTGAGGACCCAGACAGCCCTGGGAGCACATACAGACCTGGGGGCACAGACAGACCTGGGTGACGCTGGGAGCAGAGACAGGCCTGGGGGATGCTGGGGGCACAGACAGACCTGGGTGATACTGGGGGCACAGACAGGTCTGGGGATGCTGGGGGCACAGAAAGACCTGGGGGACGCTGTGGGAACAGACAGCCCTAGAGGATGCTGGGGGCACAGATAGCCCCGGGGATGCTGGGGGTACAGAGCACTGTTGGAGCTGGTTCAGTCGCTCCTGTCTTGTGGGGCAGAAGTGCATTGCGCGCCTATCCCACCTACAAACTACATCCTCACGCTGGCACTGGCCAGCATGAGGATGAAATTCTCAAGTGTATGTATCGCAGCGTTCAGTATTGAAAGCTGTTTGCGGGGTGTAAAGGACAGAAGCCAGGAAGACGTGTCTACTGCCTGAGCACTGTGGTCCTTGGGAATCCTCCCATGGTCACAGAAAAGGTCATCTACATACGGGACTAAACTAATACTATAAGTAAGTCAATGTGTGGTTACTAATCTAATACCATGTATGCTCCCCTATTCTACATACTAAACTAATGTAATAAATAATAAGGCAATGTATAGATATTGAATTTTTTTAATTACTAAAGCAATATACGGATACTAAACTAATACTATGTATACTCAAATATTATACTAAATACTAATTTACTGCCATAAATACTAAAATAAAAATGGAAGTGATTTTGGGGATCCATCTGCAGGATGACTGATCACATGTGAAAGACATATCCCAGGGGTGTACCATTACTAAATGGCAAATACAGTGATACATAATTCAAGTAAGGCTGAATTCACATGTGCTATAATCATCCGTTAGAACGAATCCTGCACAGATCCGTTGGCAAACACAACTTTTTTGTCCGTTGTTAAAAAACTGATCAGTTTCAAATGGAAGATAAATAGCAGTCCATTAACGGATCCATTCTCCATAGAATCCAATGTTAAGAAAATGGATCCAGCAGAAATCATTATACCAGCTAATCTCTGCAGGATCCGTTCTAATGGATAATTACAAGACATGTGAACTCAGCCTAATACTGCATCTTTCTCGTTCATTTACTATTCAGCTTTTTTGTTTTCTCTTCCCTGCCTGACAGATTATCATTACATTGGCTTCTCAGTTCTTCCTACCCTATCAGTCAATGTACCATCACTGACATGAAAAAAGGGTACTTTACATCACAATGTTGTCCAACACTGGAGGGTCTTCAGGAGCAGATTCTGTGTTCCCATGTTGGGTTTTTCTTAAGTATGTAACCTGCTAAGTGAATTATTGAGCCAAACAGAGATGCAAGACTGTACATTCAGCAGAATTGTGTTTAGCTCTTGTATGTAATATAGTAAGGTGATAAAGTGAAACGCTCCCTGAAAATCTATGACCACATAACATGGGGCACTTTCAGGAGAAAATTCCACTGACCACATTTATATCAGTGTATAAATGGCATAACGTCGTTGCTGCAATACCAGTTTGGTAGACCTACAAAATTGGTGGCTAACCAATGGACCTATGGGATGCATAAGTTTGATAACATCCTTGTTGTTATAGCATAGTGGTCAACCTATAGCCTAAAAATGAAGCCTACCAAAAAGATTTAGATGTAAAAATAGAATTTTTTATTGAATAATGATAAAAGCAAATATAATGCAACAAACAGAAAAGAAAAAGGGGGGGGGGGGTAATGAATAGCTGCAAACAAAAATGTGCCCTGCAGGATTTAATCCATGATGGTGTTGTGTGTTACTGAAGGTAATCTTTGAGGCCATGGTCCCTGCTTTCTTCAGGTCATTGACCAGGTCCTCCCTTCTACTTCTGTGCTGATTCCTGACCTTTCTCAGAATCATCCTTACGCCACAAGGCTAGATGTTGCATGGAGCCCCAGACTAAGATTGACAGCCATCTTGCGTTTCTTCTGTTTTCTAATTGCACCAACAGTTGTTGCCTTCTCACCAAGCTGGTTGCCTATTGCCCTGTAGCCCATCTGAGCCTTGTGCAGGTCTACAATTTTGTCCCTAGTGTCCTCAGACAGCTCTTTTGTCTTGGCCATGGTGGAGAGTTTGGAGTGTTATTGATTGTGTAGACATGAGTCTTTTATATGACGCGCCCACGGATTCTCTGTGGTTACTCGTCATCGGGCCAATGAGGGTTTAGGATGTCACAGTGGCCAGGCCCGGTTTCGTGACACCGGCAGTGTCAATAAAGATGGGGATGGGGATGATGGTAGTAGTTATTTCTGATGCCACCTGTGGTGTGCGGCCAAATATTAGCCGCCACTGCGGGAAATGTGTCTTCTGGGGCGGATGGGGACGCAGCCCGTTTGTTACAGCTCTCCACAGGTAGAGCTAGGCCCCAGGGAGGATAGTGAGAGTGATAGTCGCCTATAGCGCAGGGGGCGCAATGATGTGAGCGCTGGCAATGATGGGACGACACAGAGGGTGCAGTTCAAGTTCTTTAATCACTGAAGTCACACCGCCTCTGGAGTGCCATGTTCAGCTGTGATGGGCACCAGGCAATCCCAGATAGTTCAGAGGTCAAGGCCGGTGTTTCCTTCTGTGTGTCCTTTCCAGTGGTCTTCCCTCCACCCCAGCTCCTGGTTCCATGGAACGGGTCACGGGTGCCTGCTGCACTCCCCGCAAAACCTGGGATCCCCATTCTTCCTAAGAATACTAAGAACCCAGGTCGAGCCTCCAGCTCCTGACCACGGGCCCTTTTGTGGTAGTCCTGGCCACGTATAGTAAAGTAGCCCAGTTGTCCATTTGACTCACGTAAAAAAAAACCCCAAAAACATTATCAGTAAATATCTTTAACTTTCTACATTATGTTAATGGCTGTTAGACATTCTTATTGCTGGTCTCCAGGCCTGCGGCTTCCCAATTCAGGGCAGTCCATGCACCCTGGCAAGCCGTAGCTCGGGCCCAGAGTCTGTGTCCTCTGGTCGCAGGACATGGTGCTTGTTTGTTGACTAGTCCTGAGTCCCTCTGCACAGCCATCCCATGCTCTTCCAGCTCCTGGGAAGGTGGGACCCATGGGCACTTTGGTACGTTTCGTTTCTCTTCTGTAGCTGTAGGGGGCAGGCACAGCTTTCGCACCATGCTGCAACCAAGCACACGAAGGCACACCCTTTTGTTTCCCACGCGCCACATGGTTAATAGCGGCTGCTGTTTTCTGAGGAACGCCATTTGCACAGTACTTTTTACACAGTCGTTAAGGTGCACAGTACCCGTTCGGGATGGGCATGAGATCCTGTTTGCGACACCAAAGTTGACGCGCCCACAGGGTCTTGGGGGAGAGTTCTTCGTCACCAGGCCGGTTTGGGGTGTCACAGCAGCCTGGCCCAGTTCTGTAACTCTGTCGGTGTCAATGACAAGGGGAGATGGGGATGATGGGAGTAGTTATTCATGATGCCACCTGTGGTGTGCGGACAAATATTAGCCGCCGCTGCGGGAAATATGTCTTCTGGGGCGGATGGTGACGCAACCCAGTTGTTACAGCTCTCCACAGGTAGAACTAGGCTCCAGGGAGGATGGTGAGAGTGGTAGTCGCCTATGGCGCAGGGGGAGCGATGATGGGAGCGCCAGCAATGATGGGATGACACAGAGGGTGCAGTTCAAGTTCTTTGCTCACTGAAGTCACACCGCCTTTAGAGTGCCATGTTCCGTTGTGATGGGCACCAGGCAATCCCAGATAGTTCAGAGGTCAAGGCCTTCTGCACTTCCTGCGAACCCTGGGATCCCCCTTCTTCCTAAGTACACCTCCTGATCACGGGCCCTTTTCTGTGTAGGGTCTTCTGATGGCTCTTGCTGAGTCTGACCTGGCACTTGCCGCACCTGGAGCTAACTGAATGCTGTGTGAGATGGCTCCTCACATCTCCTGCAGGTGCCCGCCTCCTGGGTTGCTGAATTTGTAGGCCAGAGGTCCCATACCTCGTAATGGTCACCCCTGGCACCTACCCTGGCCCAGTCCCAGTGACCCAGCTCTCGAATTGTGTGTTGTATGTGTTGTCATGGTTTACTGGCAATGACCTCATCCATATCCGAGATGAATACTGCACCCCGGGTGAGGTGCAATACCCTGTGGTGCCTGAATCCGCAGGGGCGCCACATATACAAGTAACAAGTTCAAACAAGTGCAATTAATACAGGTAATGAGTGCACAATAGGAGTGCTTCTTAACCCTATTCATGACTAAGGACTTACCTACACATCCTATAAGGAAAGGCGTTTCCGACCAAGGACGTATAGGTACGTCCTGGTGATTGTAGCGGGCACAGGAGAAGTACCCACCGCGATTGCTGCTGGGGACATCGCTTTCCCAACAGCTGAGCCCTGGTTCTCAGAGCAAGGGACAGTCCCCGCACCGTTCCTGGCTGATTAATCCCTTAAATGCCTTAATTGATATTGTTCGAGAGGGCCCGATCATCTCCATGGTGACCCGAGGTCATCATGACGACCTCTGGGTCACCTGACTACGGGGAAACCTCAGTGATCATGCCTGCAGCCCTGACAGATACACTGCACTGCAATGATCAATCATTGCAGTACAGTGCACCTGTGATCAGAGCAGCAAAAGGTAATGTCCCATATAATGACTAAATAAAAAAAAGTTAAAAAAAGTAAAAATATTAAAAAAAAAAAACAGAAAATAAAGAATAATAAAAAAATCCAATAAACAGTTATTTTTGTGTAAAAAATAAAATAAAGAAAAACAAAAAAGTACACATATTTGATATCACCGCGACTGAAATAACCTTATATAGAAAACTATCACACTAGTTAACCCTTTCAGTGAACATTGTAAAAAATAAATAAAAATGTAGCAAAAACTGTCTTTTCATCATACAGCTGACAAAAAAAAAGTGGAATAAAATTCGGTCAAAAAGTCATATATACAGTATATAAAAATGGTACTGCTGAAAACGTCATCTTGCCCAGTGAAAACAAGCCACTATACAGCTCCATAAGTGAAAAATCAGCTATAGGTCCCAGAACACAGCAACGCAACAACTGTTTTTTTCTTCTATAAAATAGTTTTTATAGTGTAAAAGCAGCCAAACACACACATATATATATATATATATATATATATATATATATATATATATATATATACTATATAGATGTGGTATCGCTGTAATCGTACTGACGTGAATAATAGAATTGTCTTATCACTTTTATGTCACAGTGTAGAAGACAACAAACAAAAAACACAATTTCTGAATTGCTGTTTCTTCTTGATTCTACCACACAAACAGTGGAGCAGAAAATGATCAAAAAGTTTGTGTGCCAAAATGGTAACAGTAAAAACTTCAACTCATCCCTGAAAAAATAAGCCCTCACATGTCTCTGTCAGCAGAAAAAAAAAATATATAGGCTTTGAAATTCAATGATGTAAAAACCTTAATTTTGTAAAAAAAAAAAAAAATAGGATTTTTAGCATGATAGTAGCCAATCCTAAAAAAAAATATATAAATCTTGGTACTCCTGTAATCGTACTGACTAAAGGAATAAAGCCGCATAATCACTTATACCGCACGGAGTACGATGTATAAAAATTAAATAAAGCCAATTTCTTAACTGCTATTGATTTGTTCATTCTGCCTCCCAAACATCGCAGTATGGTGTGACTAATATTTATTCTGCGGTCTACGGTGAGGGCTTATACCAGAGAGTACATATAAGGGTGCGTGCCCACGATCAAGGATAGCAGCGTTTTTGCTGCAGCATGTTTTTGCTACGTTTAAAATGCTGCATTGTACAGTATAAGAACAGGGATGGATTTATAGAAATCCCAGGCCCATTGTGCTTCCTTTCTTCGCAGTGCAAACTGATATGCACTGCAGCTTACCGAGCCTTAGCATGTCAATTAATGCTTGCAAAGACGGATAGTGTTCTCTGCAGGGAGAACAGAGCGAAGGTTTGCAGTGCACCAAACCCTGATCATGGGCACGGGCAGCTGTGTGGATCATGGGCACATAACCTAAATCTCTGAATAACCTGATTCAGACAAAATTCTCAAAGTAAAATCCACTGTAATGAGGCAGAGGAAGTCACTTTGAACTCCCGTCTGGCTTGTGGTGCAGTGGTGGCCATAATTTTATGCTTCTTTTTATGCGTGCACAAAAGTGTGGTCACCAACAGTTTTTTTCACTTTGAAAAAGGCAGTAGAGTAACTCTGCTGTCACATTAGTGAATGGATCCGTCGGGGATATCACCTGAATCATGTATTTGGAGATGTACAGGTTCAGCATAGAGCACAGGATGAATGTGAACTCATCCAAAATGTTGTGTACCTAAATTGTCACCAAATAGTATTCAACTCAAACCACAAAAATACGAGTCCCCACTCAGGTCCGTCATCTGTTAATGGAAATATAAGGGGCTCTCACCAGGGGTGTAACTACCGTGGTCGCAGAGGTCACGACTGCGAACGGGCTCGGCAGCTTAGGGGCCCACTCTGCAGATCAGTAAGAGGCTCCTTTCTGTGAGAGGATCTGCGCTGATCTGGCGCAGACCATGCGGCCGCTATATGACCCGGTGCCACGGAGCATGGGGGGGCTTCCAGAAGTATACATAGGGCATGGGGGGCTGCCAGAAGTATACATGGAGCATAGGGGGGCTGCCAGAAGTATACATGGAGCATGGGGGGGGGGGCTGCCAGAAGTATACATGGAGCATGGGGGGGGCTGCCAGAAGTATACATGGAGCATGGGGGGGGGCTGCCAGAAGTATACATGGAGCATGGGGGGGCTGCCAGAAGTATACATGGAGCATGAGGGGGGGCTGCCAGAAGTATACATGGAGCATGGGGGGTTGCAAGAAGTATACATGGAGCATAGGGGGGCTGCCAGAAGTATACATGGAGCATGGGGGGGCTGCCAGAAGTATACATGGAGCATGGGGGGGGCTGCCAGAAGTATACATGGAGCATAGGGGGGCTGCCAGAAGTATACATGGAGCAAGGGGGGCTGCCAGAAGTATATATGGGGCATGGGGGGCTGCCAGCAGTATACATGGAGCATGGGGGGGCTGCCAGCAGTATACATGAAGCATACCTCCCAACCGTCCCGGATACAACGGGACTGTACCGGATTTCAGCGGGTGTCCTGGTGTCACGATCGTGAGGCTTTTTGTCCCGCCCGCGGCTCCGCCCACCCGCTCTCTCCCCGTCTGACTTTCTCCCCCTCCTAATGCACATGAGCAGAGCAGAGCCGAGCGCTGCTTCACTGCTCTGGCTCTGTGCTGCCGCTGTTATGGGTGGGCGGCAGCAGTACTCTGGCTGCCGGCACTTTAAATCTGCAGCTCAGCGTGCACTCACTGCTCACTGCTGGGCTGTTTGTGTACAGAAGTGCATCTGTGGGCGGAGCTACCGAGCAACATGCTGAGCTCTGTCCACAGATAAAGAGACTGCAGGAAGAGGAGCTGAACACCAAGGAACGCTGTATGTGACCCCCCCCACCTACCCAAAGCTATATGCCTCCAGTCACCCCCCTCACCACATCTGTATGGCCGCCTCACCAAATTTGTATACCCCCCCACCAGATCTATATGCCCCCAGCACACCCCAGCTCTGTATGCCTCCAGCCCCCTCCCACCAGATATGTATGCCCCAGCAGCCCTCTCCTCACCAGAGCTATATGCCTCCAGCCACCCCCCTCACCAAATTTGTATGTCCCCCAGCCCCCACACCAGATTTGTATACCCCCCAGCCACCCCACCAGATCTATATGCCCCCCAGCACCCCCCAGCTCTGTATGCCTCCAGCCCCCTCCCACCAGATATGTATCCCAGCCCCCCCTCACCAGATATGTATGCCCACGCAGCCCTCTCCTCACCAGAGCTATATGCCTCCAGCCACCCCCCCTCACCAGATCTGTGTGCCCCCCAGCCCCAACACCAGATTTGTATGCCCCCAGCCCCCCCATCGGAGCTGTATGTGCCCCCAGAGCTGTATAAGCCCCGACACCAGAGCTATATGCCCCTTAGTAATATCTATGCTACCAGTAATTTGTATGCCCCACAGTAAAGTGTATTTCCCCCAGTAATGTGTATACCCCTTAGTAACGTGTATGCCCCTCAGTGAAAAACACAGACGTTCTTCACTGATGTGTTAAACACGCATATGTCCCTTCATACTCCGTGATTCACGGCACACAGTGGTTGTCCATGTGCAATCCATGATACGTGATCCGTACTCCGTGATTGCACATGGACATATACTCACCTGCCCCCGCTCCTGCTCTCCGTGGTGCTGAAGATGTCCCGCAATTCAGCATCCAGCCACCGCTCTCTCACCTCTGCAGCTGCTTCCAGGTCGGCTCTGGCTGCATAAATGGATATGCATGCCATAATGAACCAGCCAGGAAGAAGCAGAGAGCAGCTGCCGAACTCAGCATCGCCGGAGAAGGTGAGTTGAAAAAGATTTTTATTTTAAATGTCCGTGTTTTTCTGGTACGTGTTTCACGGATCACACCATAGTGTGGTCTGTGGGACATCAGTGATGCCAGAAAAAAACGTACATGTTTCTGTGCGGCAATCACGGATACGCATGTACGCCGCACGGAGACACGGTCAGTGAAAAATCACTGATGTGTGTGCAGACCCATTGATTATAATGGGTCTGCATAGGTCAGTGATTCTGGTACGTATAAAAACTAGCACATACATACCAGAATCACTGACATCTGAAACAGGCCTAATATGTATGCCCCTCAAGTACTGTCTATGCCCCAAGACCCTCCTGTGCTGTATATACTGTAGCCCCCAGCCCTTCCTGTGCTGTATATACTGTAGCCCCCAGCCCCTCCTGTGCTGTGTATACTGTAGCCCCCAGCCCCTCCTGTGATGTGTATATACTGTAGCCCCCAGCCCCTCCTGTGATGTATATACTGTAGCCCCCAGCCCCTCCTATGATGTATATACTGTAGCCCCCAGCCCCTCCTGTGATGTATATACTGTAGCCCCCAGCCCCTCCTGTGCTGTA